>NC_080716.1:18392400-18562400 GCF_019097595.1 Hemibagrus wyckioides | reverse complement strand
ATGTCTCTGAACTATCTGTAAATGGGACAGGATAATAGCAAGGAAGGGTAAACAGTAGTATGGCTAATTAATGGGTATTTGTAATGGAAACTAAACGTATCATTTTGAACTTAAAACTGAATTAAAAATGTTGCAAAAGCAACACAGCACATAGCCACACAGCACATATTAGATGGTATATGCAGTTATGAGTATTGATGTTAGTGCTGGGAGTGGTAATAGTGTAATATCTGTTGATCAATTTGCCATATTTTTCACACAGACATAGCCAGCAGTGTGTTTATTCAGATGTGAGCAATGCTTATTGTTGTGTCTTTTGCATGAAAAACAGTGAGAAGAATTGGCTTTTTTAATTCATTAGCTTGGTGTTGCTTAGCAACCATATTTGCATGCTCTAGGCTCATGGGAATGTTAACGAATCCAACTTAAAGTAGTCTGTCACCGAGACAGTCCATTAGATATCAGGACATGGAAGGAGATCTATTTGACCAGTCTTTCTCAAAATGGGGTCCATAAAGTATAGGCAGGAGAGTGTGTGATATTCTTTATTTATTTTTAGGAAATTACAACCCACCGTTATAAAAGTTATTATATTTCTATTTATTTCCTATTGATAATATATTATCCTATCTGACTTCAGCTGAATCAGTTCATTAAAAACTTTATTTAAGCCTATAAATAATGCCGGCTTAGATGTAACACGTTTTGTCAGAAATTTCAATAAGAAGAAATTTATGACTCCAATATGTTGCCAAAATATTATTGTGCACATTTAAATAATGAGAATATATTTGGATATTTGACTTATTTGATTATGTCCATAAATCTGTGCCGCACCATAAAATTTGTTGTACAGTTAAAGGGGTTGTGAAAAAAGGCTACAAAACATTTAAGAATCCCTGCATTATGTGGCTGAATTAGACTCCTGTTTGAAAATAGCACAGTATATATACACTCACCAGTCACTTGTACACCTAATTAAAATGTCCTAATAAATGGTCGATGAGTGCATAATGGTAACAATGTTAATTCATATACACTCACTATCCACTTTATTAGAAACTCCTGAACACCTACACAGACAGATACAGGTCAAGAGCTTCAATTAATGTTCACATCAGAATGGGGGAAAAGTCTGATCTCTGTGACTTTAACTCTGACAGGGTTGTTGGTGCCAAGATAGGCTGGATTAAGTATGTCATAAATTGCTGATCTCCTGGGATTTTCAGGTTCCAGCCAAGAACAAGAATCTGAGGCTATCATGGGCACAGACTCACCAAAACTGGACAGTTTAAGACTGGAAAAAGACCAGGTGATTTTTTCCACTGTTCAGATTGGATGAGTCTGTGTCCATGATGTGAGCCTCAGATATCTGTTTTTGGCTGACAAGAAAGGAACCTGCTGTGATCTTCTGCTGTTGTAGCACATCCTCCTGAGAAGCTGAGATGCTTTTCTGCTCACCATGGGTGTAAAGAGTGATTATTTAAGTTATTACCTATATTCTTAGCTATAGAGTTACTATATAGAGTAGCTATCTAATACTACTACTACTACTAATACTATTAATAATAATAATAATAATAATAATAATAATAATGATACATTTTATTTATAGGATCCTTTCTAGTCACTCAAGGTGACCATATTATAATAAATTGTGACACTATGTAATAAATAATAAAAACAACAATAAAACAATATTAATTAAAACAGTTGTCACTTAAACATAGAGAGAGTTATATCCTTAGTTATAGAGTTTTTTCATTTTTCACACCATTCTGTAAGAAAACTAGAGACTGCTGTGTGTGAAAAGGAGGTTCCAGGAGATCAGAAATACTCAAACCTGCCCATTTGATACCAGCAAACTTGCCACAGTTTAAGTTACAGAGATTACACTTTTCCCATATTCTGATGTTGGATTGTAAACATTACCTGAAGCTCTTGACCTGAACTTTTTTAGGTGGATAGTAAGTGTAGTCTCATCTAAATGGCTGTATATAGGCAACAGTCTAACCCTAACCGCGTACCTCTAGTCGTCCTGTGTCGGGCTGGAATCCACGGGCAGGGTCCTCTGTAGTAACACGGCACTGGATGGCACAGCCATTAATCTTGATCTTATCCTGTCGGAGGCCAAGCTCAGGAAGACTCCTGCCTTCACACACACGGAGCTGTGCATGTACAAGATCCACGCTGAAACAGACAAGAGGAGATGAAGATTATTTACAGCTAGCTAGACAATTTACTGATGTTCATGAAGGACTGGTCCTTTATGGGTGCTTTGTGATCCTTCATCTACTTCCACAGTACATCAAGAGAAGATAATTCTCTTTGATAAACTGTGGTCACAGTCTAGACAATGAGAATTAGGCAGAAAAGAAGAAATAGGCTCATTTAATGTGGTCCTCAGATCAACCCCAGCATAATGAGTTATCAGATACTTTAACTATTTCAGACCTGAAGGTCATTTTAAATTAGATCAGAAATTGTTGGTGCAAAAAATAAAGTCTCATTTGTTGGAATTCTACCTTAGGAAATTGCTCACAACGTCTTCGGAACTTTGAAATGACAGTTACAGTAATTCCCGGACAAAGATTTTTAACCAGGCCAATGAAGCACTTAAAGCTGTAGCCCAAAGGAAAAAGTCTGTGTGTGTGTGTGTGTGTGTGTGTATGTGTGTAAAACAGCCATACAGTGAGTAGGAAGAAGACGAACATGGTAAAAAGATTGAAAAAAAAAAAATGAATGCACTTTACATATTCATAGGTGTGAGTAAGACATATGGTGGTGCAGTTTGTTCTGTAACACTACAGTAAAAGCCAGCAGTCGAGCTAATGAGTTGGCTAGCATGCACCTGCTAAAACACCCTTTTGCACTGGTGTAACAGCTAGGATACTATTAATATCAGTATACAACTCTCATGTCAAAACTACTTCATACAGCCACAAGGTATATCGTTTTATAAAGTTTGTCTGCTACCCAACTGAACTTTACAGAAACTGCTGAAGTTAGCAGCGCAGTTCCAGTGTAGCGCAATGTCCGCCGTGTAATGTTTGTACGAATTCAGAAAGTGAAAGATGTGCAAGTCATTAGCAAAGAAGTGTGACTACTGACCTAGCTGAAGTCAATAGAACACTATATTTTCAAGACTACAGGCCATCTGATCAAACACTGCAGAAGACATAAAAGCAAGTGTTGTGTGCAGCGTCTGAGCATCAAGCTGTAATTGTTAAAACTTTTTTTTTTTTACTGCAGTCTTTGTAAACAATAGTTGAAGTTAAACCCTTTACATAATGTTTTGTGATGCGTCTACTTTGTAATGAGGTGCACAGCAAGAATAAATGAAGCAGGCATATGCAAGATAGCATAAGAAAGAAGAGAGTGCATTAGCATCGCATTAGCATTACTATCTGGAGACGTACAGTATACCTACAGCAATAGACTGCTGGAGTGCAGTGCAATCATTAAGTTGCAGTTTGATTATCTACTCAGGCTATACTCCATAGTGCTGCTCGGATTGAGTGTACAAATAGTGCGCTATGATGAAGCTGACAAGATGTTCGCAGATTCGCAGTAATAGTGCAAAAAGACAAGTTAACGCCTACGTATATAGCAAAGAATCACTAATTATGTGACAAGGTGAGGTACGAACATGTGATATATGAAAAGGAGTGAACTGACTGACTACTGCACGTGAAGCCTTCAGCGGTGCAGTCATGTATGAGGAGAAGGGGGAAATACTAAAAATAAAATAAAATAGCCACAGAAAACAGACAGAGACAGATAGATAGATAGATAGATAGATAGATAGATAGATAGATAGATAGATAGATAGATAGATAGATAGATAGATAGATAGATAGATAGATAGACAAATTTGGATCGAATTCAAATTTTATTGGTCACATACACAATCACACAGCATGAAATGCATTTTTTATGACCTTGCATATTATAAAAGAATCAAATAGACTTGGATAAAAAATATACAAACAATTATTTGATTATTTTGAAATAAATCATTTTATTAATTATTTGATTTATTTTTCTGTTATAAGATAAAAGAGATTAAATAAAATAAGCAACAATCACATATAATAAGTAAAAAAGTAAGTACAATTAGCTGTGCGAAATAGAGTAATGGGGGGGGTTGATTTTGACCAGTGGAAGATAAATAGACAAAATCTAAAAATGCAGCATATGAAAATGATACACTGACTGATGAAATGCGATGGTATGAATATAAAATGACTGCTATGAGGAACTGTATATGAATAAAGACGTCATGTTCAAAGTTTTATCCTCGAACAAATGAGAGCCCACTCGACAATGGCAACTTCTGAAACACAATGGCACCTTTTCTGTAACACCTCTAAAGGAAATTTCATTTAGAAAACAGTGAGGATGAAGTGGGTTTTTTTCTTTCTTTCTTTTTTTAACAGAGGTGCTTTAGCAACTATTTGTACACTTACCCAGGGCAGGACTGTGAAGCATTAAAACAGCTATCACCTTGAAAAAACTTTTCTCTCCAACTTGCTAAAACACATTAAAGCAGAATAAAAGTTGTGAAAGGAGCTACTGCTTCTCAAACCATTTTTAGATTACACTTACGCCTTCCATTAGCCATGAGTATGGGGGGAAAGATGGATGGAGGTAGCAGACTTTCAATACTAATTAATCCTTAAAAAAAGTGAAAAAAAAACCCCACCCCTGAGATATGAAATAAATAAAGTAAAGACTATGAAATACTACTAAGATGTTTAAATAACATTGCACAGTGTTCAGAACTGTGTTAAACTAGTACAGTACATAATATTGACGTTTAATGTGTCTTAATCAACTTCCCAAGAAGCCACCAGTATGTTCTTGGAGAACTTTGTAGTCTGAGCACGTAATATCTAAAATATCTGGATGAAATACTGGTAATATTTTACAGTAACAGTACATGAATGATCATGCACTGATACCTGAATTACTTAAATATGAGTTAATGTTAAGCTAAGGCATTTAATAATCACAAACTAATGAAGACCTTAACCTTAACTACATTTGGGAGACACTCTTATCCAGCATTTTTAATACAACTGAGCAATTGAGGGTTGGGGCCTTGCTCAGAGGCCCAGAAGTGGCACATTAGTGGTCGTAGGATTTGAGCTCACTACCTTCTGATCAGACAGCCAACACCTTAAGCACTAGGCTACCACTTCCTCTGCTTAACAGTGAAAGAAGACTTTATTATTGCCACACATACATTACAGCAGAATTCTTTTCTTCACATATCCTAGCTGAGGAAGTTGGGGTCAGAGCGCAGGGGCAGCTATGATGCAGCACACCTGGAGCAGAGAGGGTTAAGGGCCTTGCTCAGTTGCCCAACAGTGGCATCTTGGCAGTGCTAGGCTTGAACCACGGCCTTTTGATTAACAACCCAGAGCCTTAACTATGCATGAATGTACAGTATTAGTACATGTTTGTTAGTTAATGTATTGAATTAACACGTCGGAGTAAACTACATCAAACGTCTGTCTACATGGGCAAAGATTCAGTTTGAACATTAGGGCATGGGAGTGTCGTGTCAACAGGTAGGCTTCCTGATATTTGTTCTTAAATTTAAAATAAATAAATAATTGGGAAAAAAAAGAAGCTTTTATAATCAAATGATTATTTCGTTACAGCAAATTACACAGGGCATAATGACAGTCGAAATAAATGCACACTGTAACTGATTAAATCTTATACACATCATTTACTGTGAGATTTTAACATGCTACTGTAGTGAAAGGATCTGAAAACAGTTAGGAAAAATAAAAATAAATAAATAATGGAAGTGTACAGGGCAAGTCACCTAGTGTCTATCTGAGGTTGTTCACACTGGATGTCTATTCTGTCTAAGCTTCATGTCGCTTTAGAAGGTTCAAAGGTTCAAAAAAATTGGACCATCGGTCAATGGAAGATGGCATGACATGATGTCCAGTGTGAATAACCATGGTTGTGGTTGATAATAACGGTAACTGTTAAAATAACATTAAGCTAACCTGGCATGAGGCTGTTTTTTGTTAACTTGTTCTACTGATAGTTATGGCTAACCTGCAACGAATTAGCTAGTTAACTACAGTATATGGGAAGTGTTTTTAGCTACATTACACTATATAATCCTACCTCTTTCTGAGTTCATCTTTTTTTTTTTTTACTTTGCCACTCTGACCAGCAATGCTTAAAATAGTCTGCTGAACAGCGTTTCTTTTCCTCTTCAAAACTACCTGCGCTCTCAAACTAATAGCAGTAATCATGCACTGTGTTGAGAGGTAATAGTTGGACATTAAGAGAGTAGGGGTTTCTTATTTTTAATGTTAAAAAATAAATAATATTTTCATATGTTTTACTTGATCATAGCCTCCTGGTGGTGCCGTGGCCTGGGTTCGATTCCCAGGCAGGGCACTAAACCAGCCACTGAAGATTTACCTCTCAGTGCTGGTCCCAACCCTGGATTAAACGGGAGGGTTGAGTCAGGAAGGGCATTCGGTGTAAAACTTGTGCCAAATTGAATCATGCGGGCTAAATGATCCGCTGCGGCGACCCTAAACAGGGTGCAGCCGAAAGAACAACAACAATGTTTGAGTTGATCATGGTGTATATATACAATTATTGCCCCTGTCAATCTAAGCCTAAAACACCCCAAAAACAAACTTATAGACCGCAGGTTTTAAATGTTACCAGATAACAAGTGTCACAGAATAGATAGCACTAATCACACACTAATAATACAGCGGGATTTAAAGGTAACTGTATGTAGAGTGACATAGTGTTTGTTGAGATGCAATTATTGTTAATTATTAGTATGTCTTTCTACATCTGATAAGGAGGATCAGTGTATATTATAAAAACAAATGAATGTTTGTGTATGCAACTATTTATGACAAATGATATAAATGATATTCTTAGATATAGATTGTTTTAATTTATACACTAATTAACAAACATGTACTAACATATGCTTAAGGTGGTCATTATTCATGCATGAATTCATAAGGCTCACGCAGTTAAGGTTAACTCTTCATTAATTTGTGATTAATACATGTATTTACTCATCATTATTTCATATTCAGGGTTTAATGCAGGATTATTCATGTACTGAGTTGTTATGAAAATACTTCATGTCTCATTCATACAACTTCATACCTACTATATGTAAGAGATAACCTGGTAATGGAAAATAACTGGCAGAAAGAAAACAAAGCAGAAAGGTCTTTCTTCAGGACTAACGATCCAGCTTCCAACTCATACATATCAATATGATCGTTGTTATGGCAACCTCTTGGACGAAGCTGCGTTATTCTGTGCTTGTTGCTTTTAATTAAAACATTGTAGCCTATACATAGCTTTCTTTCTGCATATGCTCATATGGCTTTCATTTTACTTCCGATTATAGTTATCAACATGATCTCATGAAGGCAATAACAAAGCATAAAAATTCTCCTCATTTAAGTGACCGTTGTCATAGTAACATTCTAACATCTTTAAATAAGTAATATCAGGAGCACTGAATTAGAAGTGTGATTAAATATTAAATATGCGGCTGGGTTGGTGAACATTGGAATTGTGGAGAAGGTATTGTGTTTTGTTGACCCATTAATGAGGTCCTTCTTGAAAGAAAATGTAGTGAAAGTTTGCCATAATATTTACTGCGCTATGAGGAAGAGAAAAAAAACAGTTGAGTATTTGAGACTTAATATGCAATTAGACAGTCACATACTCTTTATTTGAAGATAAAAAACACAATTTAACTCCATTAACCTCTAGCGTATACCCTTTTTTAGTATTCATCTGCAACACCCACTCACATTTAAACATACCATCCACCACACACACACACATACTCAAACTAACCAAATAAATAGAAAGCAAGATAGTCCTTCTCTATCTTTCCACATTCCCCATCTCTCTCTCTCTCTCTCTCTCTACCCTCACACCAGTCCCAGGTTCCCCACGGCATCAATATTCTATTTTCAAACTGCAAAATCGTAATTAATTTCTGCTTCTCTTAGGCTGGACAAGTGAGAAAGGGAGACTAAGGGGGGAGGTACTGGTGAGAGAGGTGTAAAATAGTCTGAAATTTAGCCGGAGGTAGAACGAGAAAAAGAAATACAGAGATAGTAACTGGCTTATCTGCACAATTTAGAGATATGCTATAGTTAGTATCAGAAAGGAAAATCTTTTGGCACAAGGAGACTTAATCTTTAGGTATAAGGACACTTAATCACTATATAAATAACAAACAGCCCAGGTTTTTTTTTTTTTTTAGTTTTGTTTTAGAATTGTTTTCACACTTTGGGTTTGAGGGTGAGCTGATCATGCTGAGATTTTCAGGGTCACGCTAGGGACCATGCCACTCAAGCTTCAAATGTGCTGATAGGAAGAGAGAAGTCTGAGCTGACCTTCAACTCCTTTCAAACACACACAACCACACACACACACACACACACACACACAGGCATAATTCAAGAGCTTCAGAAGATAATGCCCCATTTATCTACTTCATCAGATGATATCAGCATCAGATCCATTAAAAGCAAATTAGTGCTACTTTTACTGCAGCTGTCATTAGTAAGTCACCTGTCAGACAAACCTAATGAGCAGTGCACCCTTCACTTTATGGCATTACAAAGGTTTTAGTCAAGCTGAAACTTTTAGACCAAAACTAAAATATACACTGATACTTGTCAAAACATTCCTATGCCTCATAGAATTATAGTACTGTGGTTTCTTTCCATTTAAATACAGGAAAAACCTCTACTGATGATGCCTGTTGAAGCTGGAAGGTCAAGTTTGGAGAACGTCTTTTGGGTGAGTATTTGGACTTTCAGTACCCAGAGTGGGTAATGCGGTGGTACAGAGGGTAGCACTGCTGCCCTACAGCTCTAGGTTCTGATTCAGATTCAGGTTACTCTCTTTGCATCTTCTCTGCTTACCTCCTGAAATCATGAAGTAGATGGACTGCCTATGCTAAATTGCCTCAGGGCATGAATATGTGTGTGTGTGTGTGTGTGTGTGTGTGTGTGTGTGTGTGAGTGTTCTGCAAATGGTGCTCTGCAATACTAAAGATACTAATGAATGAATGAATGAATGAATGAATGAATGAATGAATGAATGCGACTAGTGCGAGTGATAAACACATTACTAAAGCTACTCACAATTCTCCAGTTCTCCAATTCTTCAAGGGTCAAGTTCCTCCAAACCATAGCAACAACTATTTGACTTATTCAGTAAGAAAATCGAGATCATAAGGGCTAGAATTCAGCAGCAGGCTGCCAGAAATCCATTATATACTACTACATCCTCTAATGATGAGAACCCAGGAGGCATCATAACCCACGAACTTCTCCATGAGGTTAGTTCTTTTAGGTATAACAAGCTCCTACACCTTGATTCTGTCAACCACTTGGGTCCTATTATTATCAGTAGATGTAGAGCCCTTACAAAACATAAATTTCTCACTCAGCTCAGACCATGTCCTGTTGTTAGGCCACTTCTTAATAAACCATTTCTTTGACACCAGTGATCTCTCCAATTACCATCTACTCTCCAGCATGCCTTTCGCAGCTATGAGTTTAGGAAGTTGTAGCCCCAACAGCTTTCCTGTTTTTTTAAAGTAGTAATAGCAAGCATGCTGTTTCATAGTCTTGTGTCCAGAAGGATCATATTACAGAATCAGGACTGGTTAAAGTATTCAGTGACCTCCTGTTTTGCTCATATTATGAATTTATTTCGGTATTGGTTCTGATTTTGAGTGCACCATTTGTCATTATTGACTATAATATTTTAACTGACAAGCTTGAAAACATAATTGGTCTTGCCTGCTTCAGATCTTATTTGACAGATTGAAACCAGTTTGTTAGCGCAAATGGAGATTCGTCAGAGCCCAAAATATAATACAATGTCCTACAAGGTTCTGTTTAAGGCCTCTATTATTTTCCTTTTATATCCAGTCCCTTGGACGTGCAACTGGCAAACATAATGTTGGCTTTCACTTCTATGCTGATGACACACAATTATATTTGTCACTTCAGCCCAATTTAGCAACACAGCTATGCAAAACAGAAGACTGTATAGAAGACATGGAGACATGGAGGAATAAAAAATTCTTGGATGTTTGGATACACACATTAAGGATGCTGATTTGGTCCTGGAGCTACTCCAAAGAGTAAAAGCGAACGGACTCTAAATGTTAGTTTATCATCTGATTCCCACTCTTCAAATTATCATTAACTGATTTTAATGTTGCTGATTGGCTGTCATGCTGCATCTTTAAGGAAAATTAAGCTAGTTCTGAATTTAGCATTCTATGTCCTTCTCCGGAAAAGAAAGTGTGCCAGAGCACATTTCCCTAGTTTCATTCAAGCTATTATGGCAGCCTATTAAGTTTCACATTGACTACAAAGTTCTGCTAATGATACAAAAATGCTCTGGCATAACTTTCTGATCTCTTGAGACAATAAAACTCATCCTGTTCACTTCTGCTAGAAAACATCCACAGGTTTGGATGCAAATCCAGGGCAAAAAGGGCAAATCCAGTAACATATTTAGGCAGGCAAAAAGGTTAGGTGATTGGCAACAAACAGAGGTCAAACTAGAAGAGCAATGCATAAACAACAGACCTAGAATTGTCATTAGGACAAAGGTAGGGGTGAGATTTCACAAAGTCAGAGCTATTTATAGTCGTATTTGATTATCACTCTGTGTGTTGTGTTATTAATCTGGTAAGTGTGATAATGACATACAGTATGTTATAATCTGAGCAGCTTGTATCGGTGGGTTCATTCATTTTCGGTGCTTTTCCTACACAGAGTCAGATGGAAAACTGGACGGGATTCAGGGCACAAGGTAAGAAACACCCTGGATATTTATACACCCTTTCACACACAACAGACAATTTAGAGATGCCAGTCAACCTATAACACATGTCTGGGGAGGAAACCAGAGTACACGGAGGAAATCAAAGAACCACAGGGAGAACATGCAGACTCCGCAGAGTAAGAATCAAATCCCCAACCCAAGAGGTGCAAGATGAATGTACTAACCACCATGATTTCATTTTTGGCATCCACATTATCTTGTTTGTGGTTAACAAACTGTACCTAGCAATTTCTAGCACAGTGGAGTCATGCAGCCTATTCCAGAGTCACACACCCTGTACATTTAGCTCCCTTTGGGCTAACCATTTAGTCTTTGGTGACCTTTCTGTAGTACATCATCATCAGTTATATTATGATCTGAACAAAGTGCATTTGTTACACTATCATCAACCTAAAATGTGTTTAGATAAGAAAGTAAAAGTTAATAAACTGAGCAAACATTACCTAAGTACAAATAGAATCCAGAGAATCCAGAGGCAGACATTTAGTGTTTTTTTTTATGAATTATTATTATTATTTTTTGCATGATTGATAATGTTACAGCTTTTCCGTTTGCTGTGTTTGCTCTTAACAGGAAGCTTGGTGTGAGAGCAGTTATGCATTATGTGCTTGAAGATTTGAAATCAATAATTCAGTTCCTTTAAGTTAGAAGAGAGAGAGAGAGAGAGAGAGAGAGAGAGAGAGAGAGAGAGAGAGTGTCTGTTTTTGTGTTTATGTGAGACCTCAAGATATAAAATTTACCGGTCAACCCTAATAACTGAATTACTGAGCAAAGTATATGAATTAAAAGAGCTTTATTTAGTGCCGATATTTAGTGTAAATGCACTGCTGTGAGTGCAATTTTGCTTTTATACAAGAGTTTTATAAACAAATAATGAATATACAGAGCAAGTAACACTATAATGCCAAATGTTTGGTTTGCTTTTGTTCCCCTAACAGAAACAGATTCCAAAGAAGATCCTACAATTATTTTTCACTGGCTAGCTGCCTACTGAAGCTCATATTAATTTGCACATTCCTGTTAAATGTGCTTCAAGTAAAATTTGGCCCTTTTCCCTTTTCATCTACTTCTGAAAAGCTTCCATATTTTAAGCTAAAAGTCTTAGCTAAAAATCTTCCAGAAAATTATAATTTGCCATGTCCGCCCATTGATCTCGCTAAATCTACTGTAGTAACATTTTCTAATAACAACAAAAAAAATCATGAATACTGGCTTATGTCCAAATTTCATGACTTGTACGTTCACTGATTTACAAGCTTTGGAGACTCGCATTTTGACTTCTTCATCCTGAAGTTTTACGGAATATTCCCATGCTCTGATATACTGTATGATTCTTCATCATTAATCAGTGTTAGCTCAGAGACTTGGGATTTGGTTTAAATGTGAAGGTGAAGCTACTATGAAACACTAATATATGTTGTATAATTCATTCATCTTCAGTAACTGGTTGGTCAGAGTCATGGTGGATTTGTCTGCTATGCTCTGTTCCATCATTCCGCCTTGGTTTTCTACGTTCTAGCAGATCAGAAATCCATATTATTTAATAATTAAGAATTCACTTGGATAATAATAGCGATTCTATTTTCTGTTAGGACAAAATGTATTTATTCCGTTAACAATGGGAATTAGGATGATCAACTTTAACATGACGTTTTGATCATTTTTGCTTTCATGCTTTTGATAATATATCTAACTGCACCAGATAGTACCAGATAGTATTAAAGCAATATCAAACATCATGCAAAGGGGAAACCATACAGTTAGAGACAAACGGATTAGGCTATAGAAAAGCAGAATCAGTTTTTCTGATCATATGTGGCTCTGTGTTCTCCACCAGCATGTGATAAGGTTGGCACAGCACAATGAGAAGGCTGATAAAACATGTGCAATCATCAAAGCGGCTTAGATACTTTAGGAGGCAGAAAATGATACGAGTTCTCTTTCCTCAGCTTATCATCATTACTAAATACATTGACATACATAGAATCTCTTCCTCGTTCATTTTGGGCCATATTCAGAGTTGTGTAAATATTTACATGGAAACAGTTTTTTATTCAGAGCTGGGTTAAGTACCTTTCTGGATTTTGGCATCCAGAATATGTAAATCAGCTGCGGCTATTTCAGGATTCTGAAGGTGCTAACTTTTTCTTTAGTAGAATTGTCTGTTTTCCCCATAGCGTCTAGCCTTTTAACACAACATCATGTGCTCTCCTGTAAAGAAAATGTGCTTATTGTTTTTAAGTCTGATGTTGCCATTGAGGTCTGAATACTGAATTATGCATGTTTGGGACTACATCCTCACAGCACGCACTTATCTCAACCCTGAATAAGGACCTTTAAGAGACAGCAGCATATAACAATTGTACTTTTTGATTGAGTTGGAAATGTATAAAAAACATAGATGAACGATGTTCTGCTAGAAAGCAATGGATGACAAAGGCAATGGTGACACTATTATTACAGAATAACTACTACTATTGCTACTACTAATACTACTACTAATAATAATACTAACCTTCAATCTAATTTAATTTGATCTGTATAGCACTTTTAACAGTAGACACTGTCACAAAGCAGCTTTGCGGAAATATATAAATTCAGCACATATACATTTTAGATTTATCCCTATTGAGAAAACCAGAGGTGATGGTGACAAGTCCCTGAGAAATTGAATCTGATACCTAACCGTATAACTTACAACAATTCCCTACTACATCAGCATTTTGAATGTTTCACTCCCCACTGAGAGACCCAACTAATTTCGCTAATTTGCTCTCGAAAATCATCGGCTTGTGTATGTGATCCCTGACCTACATGTTTCATCAAGTTGATAATACCAGAAACAATTGAACCTCATCTAAAATACAATCAATTCTTTCTACATCATTTAAACTAACAGTTATCAAACCCCTAATTAAAAATTTGACTCATCATAGCACAGAGGCAGCACTGGTTAAAGTGGTAAATGACCAAACAATCATCAGGGTTGTATCTCCCTGCTGTTGTTGCTTGACCTTGGTGCAGCTTTTGACATCACTGATCTTACTCTACTTAATAGGCCAGGAAATTTCTCTTTCTGTTACAAAGCCCTACAATCATGGAACAGCCTTCTAGACTAGTCATGTTCAGGACCCAGACACAGTCTCAGTGTCTATGATCTAGTCCTTCTTATGTAAAGGACTAGATCTGGAGGGTTATAGAGTGTGCATGGGCATGAAGTGTTTGGTTAAACAGGGATGTTTGGATGTTGTCTTCCCCCAATTATGTTTTAAATGATCATTGTATTTTAATTTTATGTTGGTGTATTCCATTTTATTAGACTTAATTCAATTTAGGGAATCCTTTTGAATAAAAAGTAGCTCTAACTATTTTAACAACCACCTAGCAGGGTAGCATTTAGAAACATTATATCATTTAATTTTATATGACTTTAAAATAGAAAAAATACTCTGTAGGTTTAAAAATCTTAAATGCTATTAAATTTGGTGAGGAGTCTATTTGTTTGTAACTCTGTGATTAGGACTTAGGACATGAATCATGACTTGTTTGTCTCTACTTCAGACTTGCTGTGAGACATCATTATTATTGTTGTTGTTGTTGCTGTTCAATATTAATAAAATACATGACTTGTTTCAGTCTGTGATGGTTTCTTTACCACTCTATTACTGACATCTTAAAAAAAAAAGGTCATTTTTATGTTCAATCATCTGCTACACCAATTTTCTTCTATTAAATAAGACCGCTCTGTCTGCAACCTACTTTATAATTCTCAAACATCATGGAGGTCAGTACAAGGTTATTACAATTTCATTTAAGAACTAGTCTTCTTCTGGGTGCCTCTTGATACCTGAACATCTATAACACAGAAACTCTGTGAACTCCAGTTGTAATAACTGTGTCTGTCTGTGCTTGTATAGTCTAGACTCCATGTGTCTGTCTGCTGTTCCGAGCAATTCAGCAAAACATTACAGGACAACCATATAGCTAAATGAAGATCTCTACACTGATCTTGCACTGTAGAATATTCAAGTGTCCTTGAAAGAAGGATGGAAATGTGCCATGAACAGTATCTGATTAAAAAAATCTTTAATCTTTATTCTCACCACTTTAAAATTTCATTCTCACATTTACAAAGTGAAAAAATGTTCCATGCTCTTATCAACAGCCCTGATTATTGTCTTTGACAGGTTTCTCATACTAAATGAACACACACACACACACACACACTCTCTCTCTCTTTCCTTATGACTCAGAGAACACACTGAAGGATGAGATAATATGATAAGAATGAAATATGAGCAGATAAAAGAGGAAAATCTGAAGTAATAAATACAACATCAAAGCAATAAATGGGGCAGGGCGATAGAGAAACAGAGACCGAGAGAAACAGGCGACAAAGGGGGGGGGAATGCTATTACAGTTAAGAATATATGCATGTGGGTGACGTTTAATTCAGATACAACTTTATGAGGGCTTCCTCTTCAATATCCAATTGACTTTTATGGAAAGAAATTGTTATGAAAGCTGCCAAAAAGGTTCAGATGCAGATTTGACTGACTGGTGAGTTGATTTGACGAACATTAGCCAAGAAGGACAATTCAAAACAAATTAAGAAAAGAAGAAGAAAATATATTATTCAGTCCTTTACCTTGACTAGTTTTTACATCAAGATAGCTTTCGCTGACACACCAAACCAACTGCCATCAAGTCATGACTTTAGTATTATGAGATGATATCTACTGTATGTGCCATTCATTATTCACCCAGATCACCCAGGTGTCAAAACATGTCCTTGACCTGTAGTTTTGTGGACGTTGGCCCTGATCATCACCTGTCAGAGCCGGTTATATGTGCTGAAATAGCATTTGAGAGCAGAGATGAGAGAGAGATGGTTCTCGGCTTGGCCGTTCAGCCGAGTGAATCAGTGCAGGAAAGGGGAACTAGAAATGAGCAAAGCAATCATATGACACTCTCAAGAATTCACATACATTTCCAGCTTCTCATCTGCTAGCTATTTTCGAAGAGTTGAAGACGTCTAAGCAGACTATTTAAACATGCAGATTGAAAGGGGTGTAAAAAGGTTGTTAAGTTTTACTTGGACAGGAAGAAAAGGTGTAGGTCCATGTAATAACTTGAGCATTATGGCAGATTTAATAACACCATAAGGAAGTAATGGCATAGGTTTTGGTTTTAGCACCGGGCATGGCTGAGGAATTTGAAATTGATACAGAGATTTCCTCTGCTTGAATATAAACTTGGCTGGTGGATAACTTGGTTCTGTTATCCTCAAAAAATTAAAATAAATAAATAAATAAATAAAATGCTGTGTACATTTTCCATGCATTTACTCATAGTTTCCCCCCAATTATTCTACATTCATTTACTTTCAAGTATATTATTCAGTTACTAATATTCATTATTCAGTAACCACAGTAAACCTAATAGGAACTGGACGTAATTCCTGGGCATTCACTGAAACACTGTATTTTATTCAGTGAAAGAAAAGTCACTGAATAAATCTCGGAAATATATTAATAAACATGTTAAATAGCATCGCCTTATGTTCAAGGTTTCCATACAGCAAAACCAATCTGCCATCACAAACTCTTCATTCAACATTAAAAAAATGGCCTCCATGAAATGAGCACCTTGATCCCTGAGAGAAAGAAAGTATTTCAATGACACAAGTGCCATAAAAATGGCAGGTTTTGAATAGGCTACTCAAAAGATTTTTTTTTTCAATGGGCTCTCTATACTCCTTCCATACCTGAGATTTCATTTCTGCAACTGCTTTTGTTGCAGTTCTTCTGACTCTCTTATACATCTCAATTAAATCAGGAGAGCCCTCTGTAAGCATTACTTCAAAGGCTTCCTTCCTTAACTGGCTTCCCATACCACCCATGTCGACCAGAGCTTCCTAGAGCTACCGCTGTGACTGGCACTGACAGTGTTTTGGCCACAGCTTCTTGGCCTCTATCTTTATAATTGAGGACTTAAGCCTGGTCCTTTCAGACTTAGTGTAGTCAACCTCATGTGGTACAAAGGAGTAGTTTTGTAGAGTTAACAGAAGCTTCTGTCAGACATTTCTTAGCAACCAGAAAGGCTAGATAAATTGGATGATGCCTTGTGTGTTGAGTCACTCAGCCCCAAATGGTGATCAGCTGACAGTTTTACTTTTACACTAGTGTCCAAACCATACAACCTTATGATACGATCACAAAATCAATCACTGACCACTGATGTAAGTGAATGGTTTTTTTTTTTTAACCAATCAGCTAGTTACAATCAATCAACTAGTTATAATGGAATTTCATATGGAAAGGAAAGTGTGGATAGAGGGCATGGGAAAGAAACCTAAGCCAATGTTGGAAACAACAGCTTTAATAAATGTGATAAATATGAAAAAATAATGTTTTCCCTGCAGGGCATTTAATCCCCCTGAATATAGAAAAATATATATTACTAGAATATATCATACTAAATGCTCACTGAGACAACACACACACTCCTCAAACTCTAACATGTACTACATAAATAACATATTGTGGTAAAGCAGCCCCATATTCAATTAGATATTAATGAACCAAGAAACTCTCCAGCACTGTCCTCATGGCAACACAGCCTAGAGACAGCCTTACATCTATATGTCTGACAGCTTTAAAAAACAGCTTTCTTCCTTTTTGGGGATCAAATAATGGATTAGGCTGATTCCCCTCATCGCCTTTTGTTCCCCTTCATAAATATGAATAATAAAAGCTCCTGAGAGAAAAGGAAAGAAAGAGACAGAAGCAAGTAGGAAACACAAGAAAGAGGAAAGATCTTAGGAAAAGAAAATAATATGTTAGAATCAAAACATTTTTTCTTCAGATAAAGGTCAAACAGCGAGCGTCATACACCAACCGTAGTAAAGCACAGCTGATCTGCAGGTTTGTGAATATTCAGTGTGAAATTTTACCTCCTACTAGTACAAGTTCACCCTTTACTGAGTGCACTCAGTAGGGAATGTGCAAGGGAATGGCAAAAGGGTCAAACCAAAGTGACCCATCATAACCTGAATAAAAATCCAAGCTTTAGAAAAGATTTCTCTTGCAGCATGATTTGTTCGTTTCTGATACAAGTTTCATCATCCAACTTCAAGAGGCTGTTACACTCAAATTAGATCTTAAACTAAAAGTGCAGATGTGTGTAGATCTGAGTAGATCTCTGTGTGTGAGTGAGAGCGAGAGAGAGAGAGAGAGAGAGAGAGAAGATCCAGAGAGTAAAGTGTTTGAGCTGATGGTCCAGACAGAATCCTCTGTCACAAGAAGAGTTTATCTGTTACAAAACTTTCTATTTCTGGAGCGAGGGAGTGATTTCTCCCTTGTTGGCTACCTCCTGTCTACAGAAAGGATTTCAGTTCAAATCAGGACAATGATGAGGCCTTGAGAGGATTAGGTGTTTGTATCTGTGTGTGTGTGTGTGTGTGTTTGTGTGTATTCAATCAAATGCCATCAGAAGAGCACAGTACAAACAGAAACAAGAGAACAGAGGAACTTCTGATGTGAAGGCACAATACCCTCAAGTGGATTTCTCACTCTCATGCACCAAAGACCCCCTTCCGCTTAACTAAACCCCTTTCACACGTGTACTTTTCCACAGAAGTTCATTGGTAATTGATTAGTTAATTAGTGGAAATGCACAGCACAGCTGAAATCCCAGGGAAATGGACACATTCCTAGTATATTGATTTATTCCTTCAGCTTCAGTAACAGCAGTATCCTGGTCAGGGTTGTGGTGGATCTGGAGCATATCCCAGGAACACTGGGAACAAGGTGGGAATATGTTTTGGATGGGATGCTAGTCTGTCATGGGACAACATGCCCAAATTCACACCAACGCATGGCCATTTACATGTAGGGGCAATTTACTGATGCTTGTCCACTAACCCTGTGGATTTACTATAGATTCGTTCCACCTCAAAAAACACAGCAAATTAAAGAACCACAACATGAAACAATGAAAAATTCAGGATCGAACTGATGACCCTCGAGCTATGAGGTAGCATGATGGCACAGCAGGTAGCTGCCTAGTATAATTCTTTGACATTAGGGTGAGATCTCATTTGCAAGTGGAGGCTGAATACTTAGTAGTCTGTGATGCACAGGTACATTTTGAAGAGGCTGATTTTAAAGTATTAGCACAGTGTATGACAAGAGACACATGTGACTGTCCATGCATGATTTCACTAATGTGATTTAAATACATGAAAGCAGAAATATAAACCAGATGTTGCAAAAAGAAAACACACTAAATGCCTTAAAAATCCCTGTATGAAGGCTAGGTGTGTTGAGAGTTTCCTTCATTTAGAATGAGTCAACTATAGAACAGGTATCTAAACAGTGCTTAACACTCAGACCTATTTGTATACTCATCCAGTCATAAGCTACGTTTCCTTCCAAGAATTTTCTTGCAAAAAAAAGGTAGCTATTCGTCAGGGGAAGAATAAGGATGTGTGTGACATCCAGGGCACCGTAAACTTTATGGTATGTAAATTACAGTATGCAGTACCATTGGTCTCTGCTCCATTTGGCAGACTGATACAATGCTGCAATAATTGATTAATTAAGCTGTGCACAAAGCATATACTCATCAGTGGATGGTCATGTTACTAAACCTGAAAGTTTCCTCCATTATTCTACACTCAGTGCAGGTTGCCAGCTTGAACAGGGCGAAAGCAATCCACTTTGGGGTCAGAATCAGTGGTCAGTGGCATCATGTAATGGGCGCAACATCAGGACCAATCAATTGGCACAGCTTCCTAAATGTGTCTCTACACCACTTCTTCCCAGAATGCCCAACTGAATGGTCTTTCCCAGACCCATGGGCTTTGTCACGTATGGGCAGCTCCATCAGATGAGCAACTGCTCCATTGTGACATCATCTCATAATATTTTGTTTATCGCAACTGCAACCTTTTGTGAAATTAAAATGACATGGGATCTTTTCAGTCAATTACTTTCTCCATTTTACAAATATTTGAGGAAATGTGGGACACAAAATGTACACTATTAGAGATATAGAAATATTAATTAGTACACATATATATTGATATATATACACATGGCAATTAGTTTTTTGGGTTTTTTTTTTTAAGAATGACAAATTTTCATTATAGCTATAGATCCAGCAAGTCAACCATATGATTTTACAAAACTCTAAAAGACCTAAGATGGAGTCTGAACCCTGTCCAGTCTGAATGCAGGGATCAATGAACTGAGAACAGTTTGATTGGTCCTACAGGAAAGATGTCAGACTGGGTCTTTAAACTAAATAAAAGGTCTTTATATTGGTACACAGATCAGTGAAGGTTTAAGATACTACATACGAAAAAAGAATCATGTTGCATATAATAAAAGAAAAATCAAGCAGCATCAGCACATCGACAAAGCCAAGGCACAAGCTGGGATCCATTAGGACCGATTACATTTAATGAAATCCTGTCTCTTATGCCCAGTGGCTATAAAGCTAACAGCTATTGTGCTGCCAGCTCCTGGCTCTGTCTGGCAATTTTTTTTTTTTTTTTGTTAACATGAGATATGCCCCAGGTAGAATCTGTCCTTGCATAATTTTGTCTCAAACCAGTCATGCAGCAAAAAAGGTTAAGGTGTAGCTTGGGGAACCTGCATCTACATTTGAATAAAAGGGTGACATCTTTGTGGAAATATCCAGGCGCATTCCCTCTGTAGCAGCACCGATGAGACTCCACCAGCTGCAATGCGAGTGCACACTTCCGAGAGCCTGTAAATGATTCCTGAGCAATTCGAATGATAATAGTGAATGCTTGTCAAAATACAATCCAGCACCAGTAAAGTGTTTCCCCCAAAGTGAAAACAAATTTACTGACAGGAAATGATGTTCTAATGGGTTGGAGAAATGTCTTTAATAGTGTTGAATGTGAGCAAATGTCTTGAATTTTCTGAAAGTCATCGCTAGAGACACATGACTGATAAAGCACTACACTAGACACACACCCATGACTAAGGAGAAGAAGAAAAAAGGAGATGAAATGTTGGTAGGAGGTCAGACACTCAATAAAACAAACTGTCAAGGCATCAGACAGATCAAGGCAAGGACAGAGAGACAGCAGGATGACATGGCGTGGACTGCAATATAGCCAGAAAACAACATAAAGCAAAGCGCAATGGAAAAGCAATGGGAAGCCAGGGACAGAGAAAGGACCAGAGTAATGATGGGAAAAGAGCTAAACAAAGGGAGAGGGAGTGCCGGAGGGATAATGGAGATGAGGAAGAGCTTGTGAACAGAACAATGTTGTGATCAATATGCGTATTAGTGTCACTGTGTGTGGTAAATTGACCCTTTCTGAGCTGAACACATGCATCTGAACAAACAAATGAACTAAATAATTAACTAATGGACATATTAACACTAAAGCAATGCACAAACAAAATTAACCATGGCACCAAATGATCCGACCCACATGCACATCTCATGTCAGATCAGTATCTTTAAAGAGCTCAAGGCATGACGGCGCCACAGGAGAGCCGTAGTGTTTGGATAAGTGAACACTTAATCTGCTTTAGTGTGTATTGCGTCTCCTATTGACACCCCATCAGAGCCCATTCATGCTCTAATGACAGCAACAATGTGTCTATTACTGATCTAATTTCCATTTCAATCAATGCAAATTAGAGCCATTTAAAGGTCTGTGAAACCAAAACACACACTTGGAGATAGCTATGGATAAAACACACACACATGCACACACAAATAGAACTCCTTTCAACAAATCTGATGTACAGGTATGAAGAATTTATGCAAATAAAATTTAAGCCCAGATAATATTTGAAATCATTCCCCATGCATTGTGTGTGTATGCATGTGTGAGTGTTCAAGTGCTCTGCTTCGTCGTGTAGCTCCTGCTTTTATTAGATGTGCTCTTACTACTGCAGGAAAAAAGGAGAGATGAATATTCAGATACGAAGGTGCTTCCATAACCACCAGCAATTACATACTATCAAAGGGAACTCACTGACTACACACTTCCACACACTCGATCTGCATCCACTGTAAAGTGTGTGCTTGTGTGAGCAAAAAAGACTTGAGTTGAGCATTCAGTAAAGAAGAAAAAGAACTAATGCAGACAAGCAAAAACATTAGTTGCTGAATATATGAAAGCTTAGAGAAATATATATATATATATATATATATATATATATATAATTATTAAAGGAAGAGATAGTCTATAAAATAAACAGAGAGAGAGAGAGAGAGAGAGAGAGAGAAGGAATGTATACATGATACAATACTTCATTTTCAAGTCATTTGAGGATTTCCATTTAAGCCTCATTACCATAGGTGAGAAGAATAGGCAGTGACAGCCAGAGGCAGGGTTACATACTATTATATCATCGCTTTATCTCTGCAGAGATTCCACTGAAACCTTGCAGTCAAGATCTGTAACACATCACATAATATAAGATGGGGTTTACTCACAATATTATACCAGGTGTCAGAGACAGAACCGCTGGCTAGAGTTTACAGAAAAAAAAAAAAAAACAAGCTCATTTAATTTCCTTAATTCAAATGAATACATTGGCTCCATGTGACTGAGCTGAATAACCTTAACACAATTAGTGTTAAAGTCAAACCCCAAGCACACACCTTGTGAGAATCTATGAGAATCAAACCCACAGTGTTTTGTAGCAGCCAAATGGCCACGGCATTATTCAACCATACATCCTTGAATTGACTAAATTTAATACTATAGTTTTAGTTTCCATTAGTGGCATCGTCCTCATGAGATATCACAATGTAATTGGTTTATGTTAATTCTATGTGAATTGTTCACTCTCTGGTTCGCTCGACTTAATTCATTCTTAGAATAAGTTTGTTATAAGCAATGAAATTACATTTTGTTTAGAAATGTAATATTTTATGTAAATATTTTTTGACCACTTTTTTCAGTGGGTTCAGATTAAAGTATTGTGGGGTAGACTTTGGACAGACTGCGAGATTCAGTCTCACTCTCAGCCTGTTGATTCATCTCAAATGATAGGGAAATCCCTAACAAAAGCATGAACTGTACCCATTCGTGACTGGCTATTATATACACTGCTTCATATCAATACTAAACCACCATTTAAGCCGGATTAGCTTTCAGGACATAGGTCCTTAAAGTATTTGTTACCGTGGACGTCAGGAGATAGGTCCTTATAGTATTTGTTACCGTGGATGTCAGTTCTGAGGGTGTGTCTTTGTTATCTATGTGTTGACGTCCGTCAGAGGAGCCCTGCGTGTCATAGGTAACGTGATGCCCCACTTTAGTGTTCAAAAATATAACGTGGCACTGACAAAAAAACAAAACGAGACAAGTGCTGGAACTTTACATTTCATTTCAGTTTGGGGAGAATGATGCTATAAAAAACACTGAACAAATTATACATAATCTTTCAGTTTGGGAGGAGATTTTTCAGGAAGTTTGTGATGAATTTCCAAGTGTTTGGCAACTGGACTAAATGTCAAGAAAAAATAGAATTCCTTAAAAGAAAATGCATTAAACATAACAGAAGAAGTGGCTTAGACTATGTGCAGTGCCCATAGTTCCAGGAACTACGTGCTGTATTGGGTACATCGATCTTTCCTCATCTCTAATGATGCATATACTTTTAATTATCCTATACCTGGCATGACATAACCTCCAAACTCTTAACATAGATAGTGTTAGTATCAGCAGAGTACTTAGCTTATCATACATGTTAGCAAGTAGAAATACAAGCAGAACAGGACTTTATTCACCTTTTTTTTTACTTCATCATATGGCATCTTTCACATTCCCCACACCATGGATTAGGTTTACAATGAAAGAAAAGGTTCTTGAGTGCATCCATACTTAATATGCATATACAGCAGGAAAATTAATTTCCCACAAGAGATGGAGTAATATTCACCAAGAGGTCAATTTGCATGGGATTAGTTTAACCTGGTGTTATTTTCACAGGCCGTTTCATAGAAGGTAAAAGACGCTGTAATCCTCACCAGCACGGGAATGCGCAGGCCGGAAAAAGTCCCAGTTTGCACGGGATTAAAATCACAGAAAAACTCTGGTAATTTTTACATTACCCTACCTCCCCATATAAAACTAATCCCCTACGAATAGGGCTTAAACTAAAGTTAGGCTTTATCACCAATTCCTTTCTGAGAGCATGATCCACTGCAGTGAAACAGGAATGAAGACTCAGGATGTGTCTATTTTAATCACTGTTTTTCAACTGAATCTAAAAAAGTTGAAATGAAATTGAATCTCTAAAAGCCCAATGGTTTCAGAAGCATATTCTATGCAATTAGCTTGCATCCAGGAGGACACTACCATTACACTTATCCAGTGAAGAGACACTTTTCATCTCATGTCCCCTGACAAACACATCAACTTACACCAGATATGTGATAACTACACATGTTGTTCATCCGAAACAATGCATTATGTATTCAGCCTCTGTTCTGCAAATATAATGGACGTTATGAAAGCTGATTTAGCATGATTTCGCACTTCATCTTCATGCTCTAATGGCATCAAACAATGTGTCTATTACTGATCTCATTTCCATTTCAATCACTGAAAATTAGAGCCAATTAAAGGCCCGTGAAACCAAAACAAACACTTGGAGATAGCTATGGATAAAACACACACACACACAAATAGAACTCCTTTCAACAAATCTGATGTACAGGTATGAAGAATTTATGCAAATAAAATTTAAGCCCAGATAATATTTGAAATCATTCCCCATGCATTGTGTGTGTATGCATGTGTGAGTGTTCAAGTGCTCTGCTTCGTCGTGTAGCTCCTGCTTTTATTAGATGTGCTCTTACTACTGCAGGAAAAAAGGAGAGATGCATATTCAGATATGAAGATGCTTCCATAACCACCAGCAATTACACACTATCAAAGGGAACTCACTGACTACACACTTCCACACACTCGAAAAATAACTAATGCAGACAAGCAAAAACATTAGTTGCTGAATATATAGAAGCGTATAGGAATATATAGAATTATTAAAAGAAGAGGTAGTTGGTGAAATAATCAGTGAGCAGGAGGATTAGAGGAGAGTTACATTTTCTCAATTGCAGGCAGTTAACTAATGACAGCATCACTTATCTCTCTATAGTCAGAGATAGAGAAAGAGAGAGAGAGAGAGAGAATGTATACACGATACAATACTTCATTTTCAAGTCATTTGAGGATTTCCATTTAAGCCTCATTACCATATAGGTGAGAAGAATAGGCAGTGACAGCCAGAGGCAGGGTTACATACTATTATATCATCGCTTTATCTCTGTAGAGGTTCCACTGAAAAGTCAAGATCAGTAACACATCACGTTATGGAAGATGGGGTTTACTCGCAATATTATGCCAGAAACACTGGCTAGAGGTTATACATCCTAGAGTGCATCCATACTTGTGAAAATAGCAGGAAAATGAATTTCCCACAAGAGATGGAGTAATATTCGCCCAGAGGTCAATTTACATGGGATTAGTTTAACCTGGTGTTATTTTCACAGGCCGCTTTATAGAAGGTAAAAGACGCTGTAATCCTCACCAGCACGGGAACGCTCAGACCGGAAAAAGTCCCAGTTTGCACAGGATTAAAATCACAGAGAAGCTCTGGTAATTATTACATTACCCTACCTCCCCATATAAAACTAATCCCATACGAATAGGGCTATAACACCAATTCCTTTCTGAGATCATGATCCACTGCATTCAACAGGAATGAAGACTCCATTTTAATCACTGTTTCTCAATTGAATCTAAAAAAAGTGCTTAGCATCAGCACGGTTTCAGAAGTATATTCAATGCTAGCATTAGCTTGCATCCAGTGGAGGACACTACCATTACACTTATCCAGTGACCTGACACTTTTCATATCATGTCCTCTGACAAACATATCAACTAACACCAGATATGTGATCACAAGAAACAATGCATGGTGTATTTTAGTCTCTGTTCTGCAAATGGAATAATTATGAAAGATGATTTAGCATGATTTAGCACTTTATCTGTTGTGTGCTGAGGTTAAGGTTAGGATTAAGCTTTGTCTGTGGAAGGTCATGACAAGGACAGTATGACAAACGTGTGTATGTGTGTGTGTGTGTGTGTGGGCACAAGATGTTGTATAAAATGGAGAGGAGAGTGCAATCAATCACTCCACTCATTGGTGTGATAATGTGAAAATGTGTGTGTGTGTATGTGTGTGTGGCTGTCATTTATCATTGCAGTGTAGTTTGTAGGTTATCACAGTATCACAGAAAGTGGACAATTCAGTATTCTCTCTTTGCACATTCTTCTTGATCTCCTGTATTTTCTTTCTTTTTTCTCTCTCGTGTATATACACATACATTAAGGGACAATAATGCAGCTACCAACACAGACACTGGCAGCAGCTACACTTCAGTCTTTCATTACATAAAAATCACTTCAGGCAAGGGCTTAGAAAGAGATTTACCAAGAAAAAAAAGCAATAGATACTGAGAGATAAATAATGTGTGTGTGTGTGTGTGTTTGTTTGTGAGACAGTGCCAATGGCTCCAACACTGACAATATGCAAAAACTGAAAAAATAAAAATCTATTATCACCACACAAGCTTCTCCTCTTCTCATTTGTATGTGAAAATAACTGGATTAATATGAATGGGAACTCACTCAGTGATCTCCTCAGTAACAGTGTGCTCCACCTGGAGACGGGAGTTGACCTCTATGAAGTAGTGTTTTCCGTGTTTGTCCACCAGGAACTCCACTGTGCCGGCATTTTCATAGCCAACCTGAACAACACATCAACAACATACAACTAAACAACAGACACTTGCCTGTACATATGGTGTGTATTAGATTCATATTCTGACACATTTTATTGCAAAAACAATGTGTATGTATGATACAACAGATACCTATGATACAATACTTCATTTAATCTTATATATCCATTCAGCTGCCTGTTTAGCAGCTACACCTTCGATATAGATAGCCTCTTTGTAGGTGTGTGATTACATCCATTATCAGTTGCTATGGACACTTTATCAGCTGCACTCCACTTCATCCTGTCAATCAGAGGAAAGAGACCTCCACCAGACTCCCTCAACCAGGAGAACACCTCGAGCTTTGCACTCTTCTGGACTTGTCACATAACACCCATTACTTCAACCAGACCTTTGCACAACTCAGTCCACATACTGCACACACTTTATTCAATCCTATATTCATAATCATTTCATTTATTTCAACACTGCATTCACATGCCATATATTGTCTAGCTATTTTACCAAGCACACTTCTCACTTTTTCTTGATAAGCTTGCACCAAATCAACATTAGTGGACTGATGGATTTTGTAGAGTATGTGAGGGATGTGGTAGCTTAGTGGTTAAGGTGATGGACTACTGATGGGAAGGGTATGAGAATCCCAGATCCATCAAGCTGCCACTCCTGGGCCCCTGAGCAAGGCCCTTAACCCTCAATTGCTCAGTTGTATAAAATAAGATAAAAATGTAAGTCGTACTGGATAAGGGTGTCTGCCAAGTGCCAGAAATGTAAATGTAGAGTATATACACTACTATTTATTAGGAACACAGAGATGTAACTCTCTAGACCTGGATACAAACTCATAAGTGTGTGTATGTTTTACGCATAAGGAGACTAACTAATGTAAACCTCAATTCCAAATCATATAATTTTCAAGGACTAAAAGAACCAACATGAAAATTTTATGTCTGTATTGTCCATATTATGGACCTCAGTCAAAGAATATTTCAAATGAAGAAAGCGAGCCAACACATACCCATAAATGAAGACAAATGAAACTAATTCAGTTCTAATACAGCCATAAACAAATGCATCAGCTGCTGAAAGATTTTCATCACACAATATCAACACAAAATTACTAAAAGGTTGATAAATGAGGCCACTGGATAAAAGAGTATGAAGGCAGCATGGCCAATTTTGCTCCCTTGGCTCACAGCCGTGGATGGCTGTAGCACTGTCGTGACTCTCACTCCTTCTGTTGTGCTATTTACATATGTTTTGTCTTACATTTGCATTTACATGTTTATTTGAGTCAGCCTGAAAAATAATGTCAATGTCAATTAAATCTAGCCTTATAATTTCAATTTTTACAAGCCACAGCTGCTCTACAAATTTTAAGCAAAAACTCGGCCTGAGACATCTCATTTAAATCAAATGGGAGATGTTGGGCTTTTCACTACTAATTCCTCCTCAATAATATTTTCTCTTATGGTAATGATCTCACCTGCACACACACACACACACACACAAACAACTGTAGATGGTTGTACCTGCACATTCACACACACACACACACACACACACACACACACACACACTACTGTAGGTGGTAATACCTGCACATTCACACACACACACACACACACTACTGTAGATGGTAATACCTGCATATTCACTAACACACACACACATTTCTGTAGATCTTGATGTTCTTAATGTATTCTATACTTTGCTAAGTTTACAGATTCTATATTTCAGTAGTCTGTCATTTTAGAATCCAGTCTCTACGCTGATTAACACAAGTCACACTGTCACACAGAAAGGCAAGCTTTTCACTGTGGATGGAGGTGCTTGCTTAATCAGTAGTCTCAGTTGTCCTGTGGCTAGAACACAGAGACAGTCAGTTCCAAGCTAATTAGAGGAGATAAGCTCATTAGGTTTTGTACAATCTGTCACTGTTTGTTAAAAAATCATACAGAAGGAAAGAAATTTGGAAGAACAAGCCCCGCATTGTTCTAACATTTCGCTCTATATGTTCCTATCCTTTATTTCATCTGCCCTGGGAATATGATCAATGCAGAGAGAGTAACACAGTATAGCCTTTCAGCTCTAAAGGACTCTGGGGGAAGAAATTGATGTCAGCATTTCTTCAACTGGCTTTTTGAATCCTTTGGGAAATTCTATTCATGTATGGCATGCTATGTGACCTTTCTTGTGAAGAACGAAAAAGAGATCTAGGATTGGGCGTCCTTAAGCACTTTCTATACGTAACTCTTCTACAAAAATGTGCAGAGAGTCGGTGTCTAGCAGCAGTGAAGATCCATATGCAAGAGGGAAAATCTTTGGAGCAGCAAGGAGCCGGTGGAAAAGATAGAAAAGAAGATTCAGAAATCAGCAGGACTCCCGAGTTTGGACAGAAGCCCAAATACAGCTTCACACATAGATAAGGGAGACACCAGGGATGAGTGTGAAAAGAGAAAAGAGAAAATGAAATGGCGTGCTGAGAGAGAATGGGAAAAAAGCATGGTAATAGGTGGAGGAAAGACTGCAGACATCTGCAGAAAGTGTTGATTTAGAGCCGTTTAAAGCTATATGAGAATGTGGACTAATTATGAATATCAAGGCAATTCAGGCAGGTCACACACTCAAAGGAAATTCAGCCAAGAGACGACTACTGGGTCTACAAACTGCAGCCGCTAGCTCTTCCTCTCCTACAAAAGACTCTTAATCTATCTTTCTCTCTCTCTCTCTCTCGGTCAGCTTAGAAGCACTGAGAGGATTGGGTTTAATCCAGTGCCAAAATTGACTGTAATCTGATCCAATTTCTCTTTAGAATTCAGCGCTGCTTACTAATTCCACATCACAGTGAGCCTGCCAACAGCAGCCACACACACACACACACACACACACACAAACAAACACACACACACACCCACACACACACACACACTATCTCTCTCTCTTCATCTCTGTCACAAACACATATACATTTATAAAGATCTTACTCATCATGGCATCCTTTCTTTACTCATCAGTGTGGAGCATGCCACCCCCCCCCCACACACACTTGTAAAGGATTCAATTCATCATGGCTTCCTTTCTTTAATCATCATTGTGGAACATGGCCACACACACACACACACACACAAACAAGAAACTCATTACCCTGTTCATATAAGTATATATCTCTTGGCATCCTAAATCACACACACACACACACACACACAGTTGACTCATGCAATTATGTTCCTTCATAAACAAATGCGCACAAGCAGATATGACAAAATGCACTCCCTGTATTAATCATGCACCTTTCTTTTCTTTTCCCGACTCCAACTCTGGTCCATTCAATTCAGTCATTCATTCAGTCCAGTGGGATTAAAAAAAACCCCACTATGCTTCCTAATATGGCCATGTTGACAGTGTAGTAGAAAATATTACCAAAAGATAAGAGATGGAGAGGTTGTAGGGAAGAGCAGGGGGGGTTATAAGAAGGAGGAGGGGATGTGAGGTGTGCAGAGGGACAGCAGGAGAGGAGCAGATGGCAAAAAAGTTAAAAGGAGGACAGTGGCTTAGACAGCAGCACCATCACACACAGCAAGACCGAGAGACAGACAGGTACCAGAGGATAGAGAGGGAAAGAGGACCATGGGGCTAAAGACAAGACAGATGGCATGAGATGAATGAGGAGAGATGGGGGGGGTTGTTGAGGGAATCACAAAGAGAAAGAATGACAGATACAGAGAGAACGTGGAAGTAATCAGTGTCTTTTTGATCAGACGCATTTGCAATGACATGCATGATTGTAATAGGCTCTCTGCTGGAAGGGACACATGGCTGCTATGGTGACAGCACACAACAACCAGAATCAAATTTTTTTTTAAAAAAAAAGGAGAGAGAGAGAGAGGGTACTACAATTTTTTTTTATAAATAAAGTCAGAGAAACGGGTAGTAAACAGAGCTGGCATGGATTAACCATTTTAAAACACTTTATAGTCAAATATACACTAATACACAATTTGAACAAAATAATTACACTGACAAACTAGAAAAAATAAAATACAATAAAACTTTTACAATCCGCTAGAGCCCATTATCACTGAGCAAGGGTTTCGAAACCAATGATTAACTCTCTCTTAAATGTCCAATCTACATTATAGTAATCAAGTACACTTACAAATTCATTAAGCCATGCAAAGACTATTCCAATTGTGATCTCTTCTCATCCATCCATCTATTCTCTACCACATATCCTACACAGGTTGCAGAAAGCCTGGAGCCAATTCCAGGGGACTCGGGCAAGATGGCAGGGGATGCCCTGGACCCTGCAGGGCATAGTCGCAGACACACTAACACACACACATGATTATTAATTTAGAGATGCCAATCAGCCTCCAACACATGTCTTTCAACTGGAAGAGGAAACTGAAGTACCCTTAGGGAACCCCTGAAGCACAGCAAAAAAACATGCAAACACACACACACACACACAAAAGAGGTGGAAATTGAACCCCCAACCTGAGAGGTGTGAGGCAAATATGATAACCACTAAGCCACCAAATAAGGAATAAAACACATCATGGTGTGGTGTCATTAGCTACCTACCATTGATTATATTCCTATAACAGCATGCTATAAAAAGTTTTATTCTCTTATACCATGGCAACAATTACAATTTTTAATTTATTGATAAATTACCTACTGTAACATCACTGGCACTTCCGTACACAGGCTAGTATTGTTAGCTAGCCTACGTACCAAGCCATTTGTACTCCTCCTATTGTTTTTTGGATTCTCATTCTTTGGATCTGTTGTATTTGTACTTCTGCATCACTGCCATCTTTTCTGGTTTTTGGATTATTGCCTATTGCTACCGTTTTTGCCTTTGCCTATTGATTTGGATTATCGGCTCACTCTTTCATTAAATATACACTGCATTTTGATCCTATTTCTGTCGTTTTCGTGATGTTTAACCATTAATAGTTCAATTTAATCTTGTTTGGTCCTGTTATCACAAACCTCTGCAACAGTTCCTTTCTCAAATTAGATATAATAAGAACTTTACGTCACAGTACACAGAATCACAAATCACAAAGTTTTTCACTGAATTTAATGCTCAACTTCCTACAGAAAGCTTCACCATATTACCCTGTTCACATATGCTCGATTTTCTATTGTAAGATATTTTTAAAATGTTTATTAATAGCCTAGTATTGTGTGAAGCGACTGCTATCCACCATGCCTGTGAATGAACCTCAGAAACAGATAATTTGGAATAAAGAAATTAACATAAACAAATGTGTGATTTGCCTTGCAGTCAGCCGTGCTGCTACAGAACATTAATCAACACCTTCTGATTAACCAGATAGCTGTGATGTAAATCACTGAGTAATGTGTACGCTTCTAAGCACTTGAAATCAGCCACATTATATCACTTAAATAACAAATCTATGTAACCCGTTTGCATAAACAAACACAAGCATTGCTCAGGAGAGCAGCGTGCCTGTTATTATACTGACTTCATTTTCATAAAATGTCTTAGGGTTATTTATTTATTTATTTATTTATTTATTTGTATTATAGAAATAATTCGAAAGATGCTTTTTCTATATTAATCCTATATATACACTGATCAGCCTTAACATTAAAACCACCTGCCTAATACTGTATAGTCCCTCTTGTTGCAGCAAAACAGCTCTGATTCATTGAGGCCCGGGCCAAAGGTGCTCTGTGTGTATCTGGCTCCAAAACATTAGCAGCAGATCCTTTAAGTCCTGTAAGTTGTGAGATGGGGCCTTCGTGGATCAGACTTGTTTGTCCGGCACATCTCAGAGATCAACCAAGTCAGGCCAAGTCAACACCTTGAACTCTTTGCCAAGTTCCTCAAATCATTCCTGAACAGTTTTTGCAGTGTAGCAGGGAGCATTATCCTGCTGAAAGAGGCCACTGCCATGCTGGAATACTGTTGCCATAAAGGTGTGTAGGTGGTACGTGTCAAGGAAACATCTACAAGAATCCCAGGACTCAAAGTATCCCAGCATCACACTGTCTCTGCCTGCTTGCCTTTTCCCCATCCACATAATGTAAAATAAAACATGATTCATCAGACCAGGCTGCCTTCTTCCATAGCTCTACGGTCCAGTTCTCATGCTCACATGGCCACTGTAGGCACTTTCTGTGGTGGACAGGTGTCAGCAATGGGCACTCTGACCAATCAGTAGCTATGTCGCTCCATATACACTGTGTGATCTGACACCTTTCTGTCATAACCAGCATTAAACTTTTCAGCAATTTGTGCTACAGTAACTCTTCTGTGGGATCGGACCAGATGTGCCTTCGCTTGCATCGATGAGGTGCCAATGACCCTGTCACTGGTTCACCTGTTGTCCTTCTTTGCAACACTTCTGGTAGGTACTAACCGCTGCCTACCGGGAACAACACAAAAAAACCTTTGCTTTGACCCAGAAGATTCGCATCAACGCATCAATCTAATATATTCCACCCCTTGACAAGTGTCAAGGGGTGGAATATATTAATGTCACCACTGTAACAAGATAATCAATGTTCTTTACTTCAGATAATCAATGTTCTTTACTTCACCTGTCAGTGGTTTTAATATTATGGCTGATCGGTGTATATATGTTTGTATTTAATATGTATTTTTAACGTTTCTGTAAATCATTAAATCCTACATGCAGATGTTTCTTCCAACTCCCAATGATCCATTTGTTAAACCGAGACACAATACAATGCCCAATTTTTTACCTTATGAACTTTAATAACACACAAGTAGGCTCTTGGATGGATGTGGCGATTCGGAAGATTGTGGCCATTTTGAATCGCCACATCCATCCAAGAGCCTACTTGTGTGTTATTAAAGTTCATAAGGTAAAAAAGGACGGACACAGGTCCATTCAAGACCTGTTTCTAAAGCTGTCGCTTATTTCCCATAAACTTTTTGCTTTAAAGTTATCATTTAGTATTAATTGAGATCCTCACAAAAGTGGATCATCTCACTAGCATAATTGCCGTAAAACTAATATAATAAAAAAGAATTTATCTTCTGATATGAGTGTGTTTTATACCCGAATTTTATCATAACAGACTTTAATAAATGCAAATTAAAATGTGGAGATGTAATATTGTGAACTTTACCATATCCGCTGCAGGGATTTAATCAATTCTGACTACTGCTAACATAGAGGTCACTGGGTTTATTCCACTGTGGCTCTGAAAATTCCTCATAATTTGTCAGGACACTGCTGTCCAAATGTGTACTGTTTGTACATGATTAAAAATGATAATGTGGTAATGCTCACACATATGAGATGTTTATACCTGAGTAGCAAAATAGCATGTATAACAAAACTCTGACATGCATCTACGGAAACTTCACACGCATAACCTCTGCAATGTAGTCTCAATTTCTGAATGCTTTAATGTTGGAATTTAACGACTGCCTTTAGTCTTGCATTATAAGTGAGCTTTAAAGTCATTTGGAAATCAGAACGAGCCATTCCCTCCTCATTAACTCATATCCTTGGCCCAGACTACACTTTTCATCCGTACTAATCACTAAAAAATGAAAATCATTTCAGTCAGTGATCTTTCACTAAAGTGCTGGAACTTTTTAAAGCTCTAAACAGCCTTGTGTGAGTGATTTTCTTTTTCATTCTTCACCTTCCTCTCCCACACACCCAGTTATCAATGAACCGAAAATGCTGATGGAATTCTTAATTAATGAATAGAAATGGATAGTTCCCTTTTTTAATGCGGCTTTGTCACATTACAATAACAGTTTTGCTTCTTGCTCTACCATTAATGAGCAGGCTCAATGAGGCTTTTATTCAGATATATATAAAAAAAAATAAAAACAAACCAAAACAAATAGCATTTATTTCAAGTGAGTAACTGGTACGAATGTGTTCATCTCTGCAAGGCTCATTATTTCCTGCGTGCAAGATGTTATGGTTTCTAAACCTATGAAAGTGGAATTTAATAAACATGCTCCCTTTGTTGTAGAGTTAATCAAATTGTTATTAACGACATATTATTACACAGAGTCATAATATTTCAGTGATGTAGCAGTGGATAACTTAGTGAAGGGAAGGCTTGAGGGACAACACACACACACACACAAAGAATGCAATGCGTATGAATCTCAGTTGTATATAAGCCTTTCTTTCCATTTAAGCATTATGATAGAGAGAGAAAGAGTGGGGGGAGGGGTGAAGACAGAATGTGAAGTAAGGTGAAGGCTGCTTAGAAATTCACGGTTAACAAAATATTCATTCGTTCATCATCTATACTCGCTTTATTCCTAATAAGGGTCAAGGTGATCTGCTGGAGCCTACCCCAGCGCACATTGGCCGAAAGGCAGGGGTACACCCTGGACAGGTCCCCAGTCCATCACAGGGCCACATGGTTAACAGAATAAGATATCTCAATATGTGAGAGTCATTGCAGCGTTTCCCAAAGCCAGAGTTAAGAATCATAGAGTAACACAACACTAACCATGGTGACAGTGACTTTGAAATAAAATGAATTAAAAATAAAGCATAGTCACCACAATGACAGACGTAATGCACCGCATAGCTGTTTCTACACTGCGCTTTTGTAACTCCCACTTTTTCATCTCTCAGTCCTTTAATCTACCATCGTGTCTGTCTCTCTGTCTCTCTCTCTATATCTCTCTCTCTCTCTCTCTCTCTCCAGTTAATGTGTTTGAATCCCCATCTTTCACTCCATTTGTGACACATCTTTTACTCTGTTCTAATGACAATGTGGTGGATCACATACCCGACACTCAGACAGACATGCAAACACAAGGCTATAAACAGCACCTAAGAGTAGTCTCCTTCCTTTACACTCTCTCCATCTCTTTCAGACTCTCTCAACACCAACGTTTTTAGACCGAGACATGAATATAATCCATTTCTTTCTTTTATGTCTGATGTGGAAAAGGTGAGGGATGCAGCTGCATGTGTCGGCACATCTTTTCAGGCTGTCAGCCACGTCACATTGTTGTGGGTCTCGGTGGAGAACGCTTGATGTGTGGCCTCAGCTGAGCAGCACGTCACTGCACTGAGAGTGTGTATGTAGCTACATACCTTCGTGTGCTGGGCCACAAGCCCTATGTGCAAGTTCATAACACAAACATAAATATAAGCTATGGTTCTTGATAGCTAAAAAGAATATGAAATGTATCAAATATCATTAATTTTTTTAAATTTCCATATTGTCACAGTACTATTCTTTTTTAAAAATAAAAAATATATGTTTTTAAATCTTGTATCTAACAAAAACTAGGGTTAAGTTCAAAATAAAACTAGGCGTACGATTTGCCTTGTGAGATATGTCTGTAAAAAATGCAGCTACGTTTAAAAGACAGATTTTAAATAAATGGGATTTGAGAAAAATAGATGTTTTCGGTGTCAAAGTCAACATTTAGCAAATCATCCTTGTCTCTCATGTAGTGAAGAGACATGGAGTAGCATTAAGTGGAGTCAAGAAGGTTGTTATAAACCATAAAGAGAGAAGTGCTTCAAAAGTTTTTATACTTTTATGTAGCAAAATTCATATTAAGCAGTAACTTTGGCTGATAGGTAACGTTTTCATAGCCTCAATAGGTAGAACATTAGCATCAAGTGTTTAATATCACTAGAAAACTAGAGACCTAGAGTACAACATTAATATCTGAGCACTTTAAAAACATTTACTTTTACCCAGGGATCCCAACTGCACCACGTTTAGCCTAATTTATGTAAATTTGTACTTTTACATGAATCTTTATTTTTGCATCCTGGTGGTCCAGCGGCAGGATCCCGTGCCCTCATTGCTGTGGCCCGGGTTCGATTCCCAGGCAGGGCACTAGCCCAGCCACTGAAGAGTTAACTCTCAATGCCAGTTCCAAGCCCGGGTTAAATGGGAGGGTTGGTCAGGATGGGAATCCGGTGTATATAAAGGCATCTCAGTGCTGCGTTTTTAAATCGATTTGTGTATACATGATATTTAACATCCTATCTTATGTTGTAGAAATAAACAGCTGACTGCCATGTCATGGTAAATGAATCCATAATGCATAATAATACTGACATACCCATGTCATCATCAATTCATGTCAGATATCACCAGCTGTCATGTCATGAGTGTTCATGTTCGCAGATAACATCATGCTCCATTACCAGTCACTGGCATGATATTTCACATAATACTCGTCATCAAGACAACTTATGTCACATGCTTACTTTAAGTATATTTCAAATAGTTATCAACACACATACTTCATGACAACTGTCATATACTTTGATGTGGAAGTGGAAGCCTGCATCTGACAACAGCTCCTGGGACTTCAAGATGTTGAAAGGAGCTGTCATGATAGTGACAGAAAGTGACGTAGGTTGTTATTAAGTTAAATTTGGAGGATGCTCCCACGGCAGTTAGCAGTAATAGTGACAGGACGCTGTTGTGTTCAACACAGTGCTGCTGAATTCTCAAATCTGATTGGCCAGAAAGTGGTGATTCATTCTCTATCAATATGGTATGGAGTCATGAGATAAAGTAAACTTGGAAATGGGTTTTTGTTCATTCAAATTCATTTTTCTTTAGGATATAAATGATAAATGTTAAATATATATTCATAATGAGCAATCCAGAGGTGATGGTGGTGAGAAAAAAACTCTCCCTGAGACGACATGAGGAAGAACCATGAGGAACCAATCCTCATCTGGGTGACACTGGATAGTGTGATTATAAATAATTTTCCTTCTATAACTGTGTACTATATGGTCAAAACAGTGCAATTGTGTAACCAGGAGATTCAAGTTCAAGTTATAACAAAGTTTATCCTGTTTAAGTTATTAGCTATTCACTGACAGTCTTGGCCGCAAAACTGACCATGGCAATTACAGTCCAAACCCATTTTCATGGCTTCTAAGTGGTACAATCCACAGGCAAAAAATGGGTTTTTACTTGTGGTTTAAAATGGAGAAAAATGGACAGTGTTCCGTACATAAAGGCCAGTCTGCTATGATGCAGAGCCAAGGCAATGGTACAGAAATCAGATTGGTATTATTGGAGAATGTGTGCAGGTGTGGAAGTAAAAGGCTAGAGAAGAATGCCAAGATACAAAGAAAAAAAGAAGAAGCATTCATGTGCCTACGGAATATTGTCACATACAAGTCTAGATGTAATAAAACATGGTCAGGTTTATTTTCTGCGGAAAGGGAAAAGGATGGACAAAAATGTTCTTGAGGTGAAAGAAAGCAGTCTTTGTAATGGTTTACTATAAGAATCCAATGTAAGTGAGCGGTCTAAAGTGATATCCAGGACTTTAGGTCATTCAGACAGTCCACCAATGCAGGACCTGTGCGTAAATCAATGTATCATTTCTATAACAATAGAAATGCCTGATAACATCTTCCATAGGGAAGGATTTATAAAATAGACAGAAGCGAGTCAAGAACTGAGCCATGGGGAACACCATGAGAGAGGCCAGAATAAAACCTATAAATGAATTTAAATTTCTGTGCCTGGGAAATAAGATCAGAATCAAAAGAGCTCAGTACCCATAAGACCAACTAATATTATCAGGAGATGTATCAAAAGCAACAGACAGATTCAGTAGGAAAAAGTACAGGATGTTCAGCAAGCCGCCATCAGCCGTAACCCATAAGTCGTCTGTAACCCTGAGGAAGGTGAAACAGACTTAAGGATTGATGAACGTTTTCTAAAACTGCAGATAGATTTCTGTTTTGTATTTTATCTTTAAACAAAAATGAAATTTCCTGCAGAATCATGGTGAAGGACTCTTTGCAGTTTATTAATCAAAGGAAAAAGAGCTCTGGGTATTTCCTGGCCAGTACTGCTGGCTGTGATGTGGTCAGTCTTGGCTGTCTTTATTGCCTTGCTGTATGTAGAGCTTGGTTTTTGTATGCAAGTGTGTGCAGTCAGGCTTGTCTTCCTCCTGAAGCGTTCTAATTAGCAACCAGTAGCTTTCATATAGTGAAGCTCAAGAGTAAATGTTTTGCTCTTATTAACTCCAAGAAAAAACAAAAGACTGGTGAATCTGTTGTAGCTTCTAATGCATTGTTTACACATACAGTGACTTGCAACGTCAACGTAGCTCATTATTTTTCAATGATATCTGTCCAGCTTGCAGTGAAACTATGTGTACTAGATGTGGGTGTGTCCAGAGATGCGACAAAACTTTAACAAATGTTGGTTTATAAGTTTATATATAAACGCAAATGCCTCCTGATGTTTCTCCTGCCTCTCACAGATGTTTGTGCATCTGTGTGAAGACTACAGAACAATTTATTAGAGCAGATTCATCTCTTTTGTTTTATAAAGCCATGATTTAGATTCATCTCTTTTGTTTTTATAAAACTCACTTTTTCATTTGCCATGAACCTCTTCTGCGTGTTTTATTCCTAATATTGCTTTCATACTTTGCATGAGGCTTGTGTTTTGTTATGTTATTGTTTTCTTATTTGTAATGCTCGTTTTTGTACAGCACTTTGGTAGACCATCAGTTATTTAAATAAAACTTAATTGACACTACAGCATATTTCCAATATATTAACTTACTGTTTTAATTTAGACATTTTAATGATATCATTTAAATTCTGTTAAATAATGCTATAAATGAAAAGATCCATCAACTTTCGAAACATGAGACAAGATATGACATTATCTAATGAGATTCTTATATAATTATGCAGTCAATATGTAGTTTTTAGTTCATTTTTAATGATAACTTCAATAGCGGCCATGTAGATATATGACTTCTAACAAGCCTTTGCTTTTTTAATAGAAATTCTGTTTGGGATATTTGTTTGAATGCTTCATAATTGTAGCATAATTTTGGGCCATATGTGGTTAAAATGAATAAAAAACAGAGCCTTAAGAAATTGTTACAGTTACTATAGCTACGTCTTGGCAGACATGCTTTGAGTTCCACAGAGATCACTTTTTATTCTTCTCAACACCTCGACTTCCAACCTCACCTAAACTTCTTCAAAGTTCAATTGAAAATTGGTTGCATTTTCTCATTCTTCTCAAATTCATTGTAATCCCAAACACATTTAATTGAGGTCTGGGCTCTGGGGTGACCAGGCCTTTGTTCTGAGAAAAGCAGAAGCTTATTTCTTTCATAAGTATGCCTTGATCTTCTTATCAGTGCGCTTGGGGTTATTATTTTTCTGTAGAATTAATTTCTTCTGATTCCAACAATGTTCAGAGTGGATTGTATGAGTGTTATTGTTTATCAGCATTCATGATGACAATATAAAACAAATGATCATCTCCAGATGCTGTAATAAACCCCTGTAGCTACACTGAACCTCCATTTCAATTGACTATTAAAGGTATGACTGTTGATGGTTTTGAGAACCTTCCACTGCATCAGTGATAAAACAGATAGACAGAAGCCTTTATTTGTCACATATACAATATAGCACAGTGAAATTCTCTCTTTGCATATATGGGGGTTGGGGTCAGGGTGCAGAGTCAAGCATGATACAGCACCCATGGAGCAGTGAGGGTCTTGCTCAAGGGCCCAACAGTGGCAGCTTGGCAGTGCTGGGGCTGGAACCTCATGCCTCTGATCAATAACCTGGAGCCTTAACCACTTGAGCCACATATTGTAACTTCTGAAGGTATCACATTTGGACACATTGGCCTATAATACCTAACTTAAATCAGTTTGGTTATGAAGAACATTTTCTGCATTTTGTCTGTTTCTTTTGCTCCATGAAATATTTTGAGAGGTACATGTCATTGCAGGGCCGTAAAATTGATTTGACCTCTGGCAGTGGAAGAACTGACACCTTTGGGGGTTTTTTTAGACATTAAGTAAGATTAGGACTTGATATCTCCCAAAGAAAAAACAGATAAGTGCAGTCTGTCTAATCAGGATATTTCCAGGGGTCTAGCAGGGTTTACATAGCTGTAAAACAAAAAATTCTAACCTCTTGTTATGCTTTCTATATGCACATTACAAATTGTTGTTTGTAGGTTGTAGTGAATGCTATAAAGAAATCATGTCAGATGATCAAAGATCCAAATTTTGGGAGCAGGTTTTTACCTCAGCTTGACTCTAGAAAATACCCATTGCCCTGCTGTAAAAACATCTGTCTCTCATTTACCAGTCATTCGTTATCAGCCATTGCTATGTTGAACATTTTATATCAACAGATGGATATGCTGGCAGTCATAAATATTACTGTTTTATTTATAAGACAAGGTTTAGTGGTACTGTTATGTGTAAAAGTGTTTCCATGTATCAGGAGACAGCTTTACCTGCACTAGTACGTCAGTGTCATGAAGAAATAACAGTAAATATGAGGGTTTTGTTTTTCATACATGTAATTACCCCGTTAGAAACTGAGCATTTGTCAAATGCTCTTATGTGACAGTTGTGTAGTCACATATAAATAAACACAGCCAGAATAACAGTAACAGCTTCTGCAAGTAAAGGTAATGAGGTGTATAATGTCAGAATTTAACTTGATTTAAATCTGCATACTTCTGTCACACATTTATCATTTTTAGTAATGATCTTATAACAAACATTAGCACTACAGTGTCAATTTTTAGCTTTCTATTAGCAAAAGATGATAAATTCGGTCTTAGATAATGCTGCTGCCATAGAAACTAATATCTGTGTGTGTGTGTGTGTGTGTGTGTGTGAGAGAGAGAGAGAGAGAGAGAGAGAGAGAGAGAGGGAAGATGAACGGCAACAGAAATCAAATATCCAAGTTGTCATCTCATAATTCTATCTTGACATGAATGCATTTTGGAATCATAAAGTTCTCCCAAATGTTTTACCTCCTTAAAGTCCCTGCTCATTATTCAGTTATTCATCTTATAACATATGATTCAGTAGCTACTATATGAATTATTCAGTATCTCCAGTGAAACTAATAGAAAAGTTGTGCAGTTAGAAGAGTGAGAAACTCGAACAGGTCCCCGAGGATTTAAGGGGTTAATATAGTCGCACTGGATAATGACCTTGTAATAAAATAACAAGGCCTATTCACTATATTGCAAGTTTTGTTCTGCTTACTGAGCAGTTTGACACTGAACCACATGAACTTTATACTCTACAAGTAACACTCCTGAAGACTTTTCTATAAAATATAAACAAATTTGTTGACACGAAAAAACGAGTCCTTGCTAGTCGATGTTGGATGGAAATTTATGCTAATACAACTTGACATTAAACTGGAGTGTTTACACAACGATGATTATCATCACTTGCACTTAAGATATTAAAAAATAACAAAAAAACAAACAAACAAGCTACTGAATAAGGAAATTAGGCTGTGTGTATGCAGTGACAGATTTCTCCTCAGAGGTCTATCTGAGATATCTGTGGAGCAAATAACCAAAAAAAAATACCAGGAGAATCAAGCAAATAACATCCTTGAGAAAAAAAATCGAACTTTGTGGAAGGTTGGTTCATAATCTCAACAAAATAACAAACACAAACTTATCGTTGTATCGCTAAACTGTGAAGCTGTGTGTGGTGCTAGCGATTAAAAAAAGAAAAAAAACTCTCTGAAACAAGATACAACTTATAGTAACACACCATATACATTCTAAATTATTAAGGAATATATAAGACACGATCTTCCACAGTGAAGGTTGCATTACAGACTTTTTAAAGCTTTATAAAAGGCATATCTATCATTTAGCTAGATGTACTCTTAGAAAACAGGGTTCTTTAAGGTTCTTAGTTTCCAAAAAAAGACGTTTCCTGCTACACTGTTGTAGGTTTCTAAAGAGTTCAAAATGTTTACAAGGAAAGGATCCTTAAAACTGTTATTAGATTGATCATCATATAGAGAAACTGGGGAAGATAAATGACTCATTGTGTATTGTGTAAGACAAAGTGTTTCATTGACCTCACATTAGCCTCAATCTCGGGGAATGGTGTAAACAACACCTGGACTGCATCTATAGACTATTATGTCATAGAAAACAGCACAATAGTTTTATGAAAACAAAGGTAAATTTCTGAAAATGTAAACATACGTACATAATATATCTGCAAATTCTGTATAAAAAGTCAACTGTACAGAAAGTACACAGTTTCTAGAACTTGAATAACTTCTGACATAAATCAGTAAAAGTCTGTTCTGGACATTGCTCCGTATCCATAATATGGCTTTGGACTGGGAGGAGCTTCTAGATAGTAGACTAGTAGTCTACCCGTAACCCACCCTGACTGGTTGATGATGTTTGATAGTGTAATTACATTACAAACTCTAGCAGGAGAAGAATGAGAAGGTGAATATATAAGTGTCTACAGTTTTATTTACATGATCTTCATAATTATTTATTATATTATTCATTATTTATTATATTATTATTACATTTTATCATTTTACTTATTCAACATTTTCTGTTTTTTTACACACTTTTGTATTTTTTATATTATAAATTGTTTTAATTTTCTTACATCTGTGTTCTATTTTTATTGTAAATAAAGTTTTATTTCTCGCATGTTAACTGTAGGAATTTAAAATGCCTAAATAATAATAATAATTAAAAAAAACAAAAACAAAACAGAAAAAAACAAACAAGCAAACAAAACAATAGGCTCAAAGCTGTGTTTTGTGACAAAAAGTACTTGACTCTCCAGTGAAAGCTAGAAGACTGGTAGTCCAGTAGTGTACCAGATAAACAGGAAAAAGGCTATAACAAAAATGTGCATTCTATCATGAATCTGACCAGTCACACCTGTATGCTTATTTTATTGCTTTTTCCAAGCAAGTGGTTTCTTTGCTGCTGTTTTGAACATCCCATTTTCAGATTCATTGCTGCTTTAATATCCGCCACTCTTCTGAGAAAGCTTTCCACTAGATTTTGGAGTGTGGCTGTGGGGATTTGTGTTCATTCAGCCACAAGAGCATTAGTGAGATCAGGCAGTGATGTAGGGTGAGGAGATCTGAGGTGCAGTCATCAATAAAGAATTTCAATAGAGTTGAGGTCAGGATTCTGTGCAGACCCTCCAACTCTGTGTTCTTTCACTCTAATCTCGGCAAACCATATGTTTATAGATCTGGCTTTGTGTACAAGAGCATTGTCATGCTAGAACATGTTAGTTCCAGAGAAGACATTCTAGACCAGTATTTGCTTCCAACTTTGAGGCAGGAGTTTAGGGTAAGAACAACATATGGGTGGAAAGGTAGGGTGTCCACATACGAGTATGTCTACAATAGAGTATTTAAATAAAGTGTTATCTAGTACAGTCCTAGAAGGATAAGTGTGTGTGTTTTTCTCTCTAGAAGAAAAGTGTATTTCTTACAAACGTGTGTAAATATTGACTCAACTAGCTCACACTGAGTATTTTCAATACACAGATCACCTGACATGATCTTCACAGAGGGGTTGCACCAGGTGAAAAACAGCTCAGCCCTGCTTGACTGAAGCTTTTTTTAAGCATGGCTAGATCTCAAATCCGAGTCAGATCGCTTCGGGAAAGGTCATCCATTTGACTTGGATCATTAATCAATCAATCCCGAAAAGTAATTTGCAAAATCTTGCGGAACAGTGACACTAAACACTAAGCTTAACCTTAACTTAACCATTACTGCACTTGGTGAAAAGCTTAAACATTACTGCATTAGTCACCAAACCATGAACTTCAGCATTAATATTCTATAAGTAATGTTAACAAAGTAACAGAGCAAGTTAGTACAAGTATTAAATCAGTGTTCAAATATTAACTAAATGCACCTGCTTTGATCTACAATAACAAGTCCAGGTAAATGATGAAACGGAAAGATACTGTAACGTCTGGGACCCCCGCCCTATGCGGGGCTCCACCCCAGACGCCCGTGGTGTGTGTGCGCACGCCGGCACACGGTGTAATGAGACCCATGCGCAGGATTCAGCGAAGCACTGCTTTTATTACATTTAAGACGCGACATAGGGAAACAAACGTAACACTAGACATGGCGTGGTTAACTAAACTAAACTAAACAAAACCTAGACCTTAGCTTGGACATGGAACCTAGCAAACAAAACCCCAACAGAAACCACGGTACAGATAACAATCGTGGACAAGGACACAAACACAAGGATCCCTATTTATAGGGGTAGACATTAGGGCTAAATGGGATACAGGTGACACAATCAGGATAGGAACAATAGGAAGGGCGTAACAAAAGACACACAAAGAAGCAGGCTTCCAAGGTTCACCTTCCAGCGCCCTCTCTGGGCCTGGCAGGGAACTGTCCAGCTGTTCCTGACAGATACACCATATTCCTAAATGTTGATCTTAGTGAACATTAAATGTTCTGATTGCTTTTCAGCTTCAGGTTTGACTTTTGTCAGTTATTTCTATGTCTTGTGGTCAAAAGCTCCTGGCTATACAATTGCACTTGACTATACAGTGTCCAGATATCGCGATTATTGATAATCAGTGTCACCCAGATGAGGATGAGGTTCCCATTTGAGTATAGTTCCTATCAAGGTTTCTTCCTCATATCATCTCAGGGAGTTTTTCCTCATCATCTTCACCTCTGGGTCACTCATTAGAGATAAATATAAATTTAAAATTGTAATTTATATATTTCATTTTTACATTTTTATTTTTAACTAATTGAACTTTTCATGTTTATTCAGAATTTTTATATTCACGTAAAGCTGCTTTTATGACAATACCCGCTGTTCAAGGCGTTATACAAATAACACTGAACAAAATTAATGTGTTATCTAATATTAAATATATTAAACAGTGGAAACTTTAATGATGAACAACCTGTTATCTGTTTATACCTAAAGCTTTCAGTTTTTGAGAGCATTCTAAATATTCCCACTGTATGCTTGCATTCCTTTCTAATATTTTCCTGCCAAATTTTATTTTGCATTCCCTTGCACTGCCGACAAAAAAATGAATTACGCGCATGAAGTTGGACTGAACAATTACGAATCACCTTTTCCAAATTAGAATAGTTCCCTTGAGCTAAACAGAGATTTCAATTCAAGACTTTCCCCAGTGATATATCCATAAGTCTGAGCATAATGTTTTAGTGGAAGTAAATTTCATTTAACTGCATCCACCTTTGGCTCTCACATCACCCAGTGTTGTGCATTAGCTGAATAATATATAATATATAGGCCTATTTTTTGTGAGGGTATTATTTTAAATCTTCAAACCTGGGAAATGTAAATGTTATAGATTGAAGATTCGGAAATTTGTTTCTGTTATTTAAAATGAGCGTTTGCATAATAACCAGAGAGCCCCATTAGCACTAAATGAATCTACTCGAGTGGCTAAAATGAGCTTATAGGTAAGGTGTATGTATATGAGGCTGGTCACTGAGCTACAGCAGGTATGGCTTGACACATTCAGAGATAATAGCTGCCATAACAACTATCCCCAAAAATAAATAAATAAATACCCTCAAGAATCGTGAGTGAGTCTCATTACTGCACACAAACACAGCAGAATTCAGGTTACTGGAAAAAAAAAGAACCCTCACATGTATAGACAGTAATTTCCAGACTATTTTGCCAGTTTCAGTGTCTCCATTTTTGCCTTTTTTTTTACAGAACATTCAGCATGCGTGGTCAAGACACTGAAATTGATTGTTTAAAAGTGAACAGCATGGCATGCACGTCATCGTGCAGGCAGAGAAATAATCAGTGCTAGAGGAGATTGCTATCTCGCTAGATTCAATAAACGTAGCCCCGATTACTCTTGTCAGTCACCATGGCAACCATTCACGACAGCTGGCCTGGGGAATTGAGGATGAATATCTGACTAACTCTGAAAGAGACATACATACGCTTTCATACACACACCTACTGCGGAATACCAGAGAGCTTGTTAACAGGACGCTTTCAGAAGGACGACAGGAGACAACTTCGAGACTCTTTCTATGCAGTAGCAATCTCTTTCTCACATTCTTAGAAATTTAGACATGCAAAACTATCTGCACTGACAGAAGAAGGAAGTGAAGACCTCAATTAAACTAGTGGGAAAGATGAAAAACAGGTCCAAGGCTGAGTTTCAGCTCAAAACACCTCCCTTTTTATGCCAAGCACAACACAGTAGACTAAAGAAGGCTCTGAGAAAAGGACATTAGGTTTAATTTAGGGACAGGACACTTGTGAGGACATTTAGTAAAAAGGTCAGTGAGGTTACAGTTAAGAGAGAGAGAGACAGAGACAGACAAAGAGAGAGAGAGAGAGAGAGAGATCAGAAAGTGTCTCCTAAGGACACATGCTTGATAATTGGATGGCTGAAGCATGTTATGCATACATTATGTGGGAAATGAAATAGATAGGAGTAATGAACTGAAAATTTGCAAAAGATATCAGCCATAAAGATTTGTGTGTACAAGTATTATGTATACCTACACTGCTGGGTGTCTTGTCTAAGCTGACAATGGGTGTGTTTTCATGTGGGGTTTAATCTCATGTCCCCTGATCAACTCGTTGGAACTGAGCTACTCAGCTCTGTCATTTTACCTTAAATTTATGTCTTAACAGACATGGTGGCTTCGGTTGGCCTGAAGGTTGTCAGTGTTTTCAATACAATTACAGTTCACCTCGCAGGCAGCTCAGTGTTTTAATCTGCTGCATAGTAGATGTGAATGTAGAGTATATGTTTGTGTGTGTCTGTGTCCAGTCTGTGTGTATGAGGGCGTGCATATGGAATGAAGATCTTTGTGTGCCAGCTGAGGGCTGGAGTTTATATCACCAGAGGCTTGTCTGTTTGGAAAGATTTGGCAGCCATTTGTGCAACACCCACTCACTGCAGTTCACACAGCCTCAAGGAGAAGAAAGAGAGAGAGAGAGAGAGAGAGATAGCCAAGTAATGATTTTTATTGCTCTGGAGCGAGTAAAGGTGAGATGTGAGGAGGAAATGATAGAATCGGGTTAGCTAAGGCTCTCGTTTTAGTTTATGAGTTTCTCCATTTTCAAGATCTACTACGGGAATTATTCATCGGCTCTCTTTTTTTATATGACCAATCACCTCGAAAGCTAATTTGTTGCTAGTGACACATGCATCGATTTGCCAATAAAACCATCTGCAATTTAAATCATATTTAGAGAGAAAAGGAGAGAGAGCCAGAAAAACACACATTAAAAATCACACACACAAAAAGGAAATCAATGAACAGACCCAATTCTGGCACGGACACACACACACACACACACACGCTCAGAGTATTAAAATAAAATTGCAATCTGAGCAGAAATCCTCTGTTTACAACAAAGATCCTTTGATTACAATTACGTATAAATATTCCCCATGCCTGTGTGTATGTGTATCTACATGAGGGATCTGGTAGCTTAGTGGTTATGTGTTCGACTACTGATCTGAAGGTTCGAATCCCAGGTCCACCAAGCTGCTACTGCTGGGCCCTTGAACAAGGCCCTTAACCATCAATTGTATAACAAATAAAAAAGTAAGTTGCTTTGGATAAGGGTGTATACTGTAAGTGCAACATTTGTCTCCAATATGCTTTACTTCTTACACACATTCTAATGCAGGCCATGATTTTTAAAGATGCCTTCCTTTAGTGTTTGGACACCAGCATAATGATGCTGCAGTATCTTTATAATGCTATACTGTAGTGCATGGGTGTACATGTCTTTTCACAACACAGTGTAAAATATGCTATAATTTTTTTAAAAATTCAACCAGAGTAATTTTATCACTACAGGGCAGTTGCAGGTCATGGAACAGAGGGAGCCGACAGACCAGCGAGAGACTGAGAGGAGTGTGAGCGCCGCAGGGTCAGAGGCCGTAAATGAAGGTTCACACTGACTAAGGAACACTGACAGTGTGTGGCACTGAGAAATGCACAAATAATCTCGTCAAAAGTGTTGCACCTTATTGTGCGCCTCATGTTTTTCATTTTAGCAGTACATTCCCGAACAGAGTAGGCTAATCCAAGAAAAACTTCTTTAAATTTAATCTGAAACAATGGAAGTAGATGTAAAAAAAAAAAAAATGTCGAGGTGAATTCATTCTTGAGGAAAGAGGAAGCGCAAAGGGGTGGGACTGCTTGTGAGAGGGGAACAGCGAGAATACACAAGATGGAGGGATGATTAAATGAGTGAGCTTTGACCCGAGAAGGTCTCGCCTTTCCAAAAATAGTGCAAGGAATTCATGCCTTCCAGAAACAGCACGGTTTTTCAATCATGACTCATCCTTCTGTCAGACAGCAGGCAAACGGATGCATTTGCAACAGTCACATCACATGCAGTACTGTTTATACAAACAGCTTGTGACGGACAATAAGTGTCCAGTCAAGAAGCTATAAAAAAAACACTATAAGTCCCTTTATGTGTGTGTGCGTGAGCGTTTGTGTGTGTGTGTGTGTGTGTGTGTGGTCAGTCTGCTGTAACTGATTTGATTTTGGTCATATCAATGTCACCAGCAATAAATGCTACCCTTCACAGACAGAGGGCATCTTTACATGCGGTACTGCTGGATCTTCAGGCTCTTTAGTGTGTGTATGTGTGTGTGTGTGTGTGAGAGAGAGAGAAGAAAGAAAGAGAGAGAGAGAGAGAGAGAGAGAGACAGACAGACAGACAGACATACAGAGGGAGAGAGAGAGAGGGGGAAAAGTGTGTGTTCATTTTGACCCTATAAAGATGAGTGTCCTTCTCTTCCACTGGTTATTCCTCTCTCCTTATCTTTCATTCCATCAGCATTCTTCATTCATTCTGGCTTTAGTCCTACTTTCCTTGTCTCATCCAAAATAACAGGGTGGTTTTGGATTTCCTCCATCTCCATCTTCATTCACTGCTTAAAATTCTATCGAAATGCACCTTTTATAGCTTTCTTTCTCTCTCCACCTTTCTACTGCCCTCCCATAAACACACACTCTCTCTCTCTCTCTCTCTCTCTCTCACACACACACACACACACACACACATACACACACATGGCAGATTTTCCATTATCAACACAAGCACACAATATTATTGACCTTTAAATCTATATAGTTACATGCATCAAATAAACACAAAATACAAAAGGCAAAGTAATTGAGTAGGGATTTGAAGAGCTGTGTGTAAATTAATGAGCTCTATAAATTAATTTATGGAGTGAAATCAGCTTTGATGAATTAGCACAGAAATCAAACCAAGGGCAAGAAAAGGAGATGGCGGGAAGGAGAGGAATAAAATAGCAGGATTAATAAAATTTGATAGGAGACATGAGTGAATCAATGAGAGAGTAAGAGAGGGAATTGGCTGGAGAGAGAGAGAGTAAGAGAGAGAGAGAGAGAGAGAGAGAGCATGACTGAGAGAGAGAGAGAGAGAGAGAGAGAGAGCATGACTGAGAGAGAGAGAGAGAGAGAGAGAGCATGACTGAGAGAGAGAGCATGACTGAGAGAGAGAGAGAGAGAGAGAGAGAGAGAGAGAGAGAGCACTATAAACATGTTCATTAAAGCTTGTATGGTTTAATAAAGCAGAGCATAGCACTCATCTAAATGACGAAATCAAAATAATCCCTCCCCTCAATCCATATTCTCTTTCTCTCTCTTTTCTGTTTGGCCTTTTTCTTTCTTCCTATCGATCACTTAACATTCCATTCCGTTTTCATTTGCTCTCCTATGCATTCTTCCCATCCTCCACACTGTTTTATCCTTAACCTCATCCCTCACCTTTTTGATTCATATCCCTCTCCCCTTCTTGCCATCCACCCATCAATCCACTCTTCTGCTCCTCTGCAGTGAAAAGCCTTCTGCTGCTTGTACATGTTTTCACTGAGGGGCAGGTGAAAAGCTTTCCTTTAAACACATGCACTTATGTGTACACACACACACACACACACACACAGATGCTGGAATTCATAAATAGGTTATGTGCACCCTGAACATTCCTAACCTTCTAATTATTGACTTGCAAATTGCCTTTTTTGTTTGCTCTTTTTAGATATAGAATGTCTTATCACACAGCATCAAATTAAAAAACATGCTGATTAAAAATGCAGTCTCATGCTGGATTATGTGCCGCGATGCGCTAATAATGTGTAATATGAATTTTCCACACTGCTACATAATAGAAATCTCTCTGTCTCTCTCTCTGTCTCTCTCTCTCTCTCTGTCTCTCTCTCTCTCTCTCTCTCTCTCACACACACACACACACAAACTGTCAGTGAGATGTTTAATTGCTCAGGTGCAGTGGATATTGGGCTATAACAGTGAAATATGCAACTGTAGTTGAGGAATTAATGCATCTCTGCTCTGATTAAATGTGTGTGTTGAAGTTAGCAGTCCTCCAGTTGAAGGGTCAAACGTTCCTCGACTGCTGCTAATGACTGACTCTTCAGATCATTTCTAATTAACACACTCAGTTTGATGCACATTAGATTATGAAGAGCAGAGGTTAATGCAACATTATGAATGAAGTCAGTAATGCTGTGGATATTAGATTAACCCTTTCAGCATGTTTTGCGTTGGGGAAAATTTTTAAAAAAATTCCCAAGGCCCTAATTTATATCATGAATAAATTAAAAAAAAGAAATAAAAAATAATTAACTGACTAACAAAATAATCAAAACAAACACAATAAATAAATAAATAAATAAATGAGATTTAAAAAGGATTAATAAATAAAAAAAAAAAAGCGAGCTGATTTTCTAACAGGGTCCGTGGAGGATTGTGCCTTTTATGTGCTTTTTCTTTTGTATACTTGCTGTAATGAATATGCAGCTTGTGCTGTTTATAACTGACTCAGAAGGTTGAGTGTTAAATTTACAGAAGCTCATTGTTTCAGCTGAAGGAAAACAAAAAGAAAAAGGTAAAACATCTTCAACAATGAGCATGTTTGCCAAAAAGATGGCAGACTAAACTAATCAGAAAGTGCATCAAACTGATCATAAATATGGTCTGACGTTAAATAGCACACACATTCTCAATATGATGAGTGTGAACTGAGCTGTTGAAAAGATTTCCATTCAGTGCCTTATCAACATAATTCACACTCATATCTACACGCTTTCATTTCATGTCATATTCTGAAGAGTTTCTCAGCAGTTTCTCTGCATTTAGTCAACGTTATTCTTCAATTACACATCCATTTTACTTTTTATTCAGTCAGATTTTGTCTGCATGTGACTTTTCTAATTGCGAAAGCAAATCATTGATCATTATTCTGGATCTTAGTTCATCAGGTTTGCATCATCAGTCTAGATGCTACCAACAAAGATAAGTGAAAATCCTTATATTAAGATAAAAAATGATAATACAAGCAGTATACCAGACAGGAATAATCTTTGTTCAGCAGCCCAAATTATGCGGTGCATCTGCACACACACATTTGCATAGTTGTTCAACTAAGATGGGAAATCAGAGGAAACTGGAGAATCCTGAGGAAACCCACATGGTCATGTCTACATGTGTAACTCTGGACAGACAGTAACCCAAGGACAGGATTGAACAGTGGATCCTGATGTCTGTAAGGCGACAACGTTACCATCTGCATCTGCATCACCTCACAATAGAAAAATAGAAGAAATGGTCTCTCTATATATATATGATATATATATGATTCCATAGGCAGAAATGCTCCAAAAACAAAACATTCAAGTCGCTCCTAATGAGTTCTTTTATCTTAAAATGCAATGCTGCTTTGAGAAAGCTGTTTATACTGTTTATAGCAGTGTTCTATAGACTGTTCATACATGCATGTGCATCCTGTTTGCAAATACAGCATTTTTATATTTAATGTGATTGTGCACATGGAACCGGGGAGTGCCGGGGGGACTCACACTGCCCCCTGCTGTGTGACAGGCAACGCAACAGTGTGAGTGCACGTAAAATGATAGGGTTCCCTGTCAACACACTAGAACCATCATCTTGCCAAGTTTCATCAAGGGATGAAAATGGAAAATATATCCATCCTGTCTGCTGCAGCTCCTCGGTATGATATTTTTTTTTCTAGGATTCCATCTCTTCCTGTCATCTGTCCTCTCTTCCGCACCTGCCAACTTCACTAATATCATTTCAAAGGATGACACATACAAATTTGCTTCTCATCGGAGAGAATGACTTATCAAAACTGACAGCGCTTGCTTTATCAGCAGATGTGACTTGGTAACACACACACACACACACACACACAGACACACGCAAACACACACATATGAAAAAGTTTTGAGACATTACTGGACATCTCTGTGACAGAGGGATTCCAGATTGGACTCCCCACCTAGTGATTATGTGTGTGTGTGTGTGTGTGTGTGTGGTGTTTTGACAGAGCACAAAGATCAGCGCAGGTTAATCCCCACAAAGGAAAGATTTTCCTCTTCCGAGTGCAGCATGAGTGATTTTCAACTTTCATTTGCACTCCTGAGCAGCTAAATGTCAATTCCACCTGCTCAGATCACTCATCCACCGAGTCGTTATGACACACAACATAAGACTTTAAACCTCTTAACAGTGCTGCTTCAGTTTTATGTAGTGCTTATCAAAACTTGTTCCCTGAAACCAAAGCATCAAACATGCACATCACATTCTTCTCTTCTGGGTCTAGAAGCTGCTGAATACATCAGAAAGTTCTGCCCCAGACAGACAACGGAAAAAATAGAAGTTTTTATACTTGCCATGAGGCTTCATATATGTTCAGAAAGCCGTTATTTATATTTTATAAAGCTTTAGAGATGCCAGAGCTTTTAGAAGCATAATCCAAGGTGAGGAATGGACATCGCAGATAAGATAAGATAAGATCTCTCCCTCTCCTTCAACACTGCTCAAAGTTGTGTCATTACATAAAGTCACATATTGTAAAAAAAAAAAAAAAAAAGAAAGAAAAGAAAGAAAAAAAAGTGTGAGGTCAAAAATCTGCAAAACCTCAGCTATGATTAAACTGAAGCGCAGATCAGGTTGAGCAATGCGGAGAGAGAAGTGAGTGTGAAGGCGGGAGAGAAAGAGGAGGGTTAGAGAAAGAACAACAGGGCAGTGTGTTAACTTTTTAACAGGTTGAACTGGTGCTTGAAATGTTTCAAGTGTTGTAGCACAAATTAATCCATAATAATACTTCTCAACAAGTGATAATCTGTGTAGGTGGGAACAATTTGTCACTGAAAAATGCAGAAAAATAAAATTTAATATGAAATTTTTTAAATGAATGGTAAATTGGAGGATTATTATTATTATTATTATTATTATTATTATTATTATTATTATTATTATTATTATTGTTATTGTTGTTGTTATTATTATTATTAATATTAGTATTAGTATTATTCATCTAATTGACCTTATGTCACATGGTAAGACCTTTTTCTCTTTTGCTTCTTTTTATTTTTATTTTATTTCTTATATTCTTTAACAGGCCTGTCACTTTTTACTCAAACATATGTTCAAACATGAGGTTATAAATTCATATTCAAACTATAATTTGCCCATATGAATATTAATATGCAGCCTACATGCATTAGACAGCTTTTAATTTTGTTATTTAGCATCTGATCCAGCAGTGGGTGCCCTAAAAAGTTTAAATGTCCTCTTGACCTATCAGCGAATTAAGCTAATGATAGCAAAATGTAAGCTAATAGCAAGCAGTAGAACTGCCTTGAGCGGACAGTTATGACCGGAAATCATCCAAAAAAGCAGCGTGTGGAAGTATTTTGGGTTCTACACTGTAGATGGCGAATTTATGGCTAAAGATAAGGCTTAGACCTCCACAACAAATCTTCAGGGTCACCTACTGACTTACCACCACATCAAGGCAGCAGAAAGTCAGACAGAGCCAAGTATACAACCTCATATTATTCTGTGACGTTGTCTTCTTCTTCTTCTTTCGGCTTTCCCTTCAGGGGTCACCACAGCAAATCGTCTCTCTCCACCTGTCCCTATCTTCTGCATCCTCAACACTTGCACCCACTAGCTTCATATCCTCATTTATTACATATTCTGTGACGTACAGAGTGTTAATATAATACTAAAAAGAATGTTCGTGTTGTGGTAGCCTTTTTTGAGTGGACGGAGGGAATGTATTTGAACATATTCGAACGAATCACGTGACATTTGAAATTTGTTCGAAAATTTTCCAAAAATGTGTCAGCCCTACACTTTACTCAAATTGCTGTAATGAAATGCACTGACAGTGACACCGAATAACATTTGTATCTTTTCCGTGCACTATTGCTTGCCAGATGGAAAATGTTTGATAATTACACACATCGAGTAGTGGTAATAATTATTAAATTACATAAATGTAATTTGTACAACTACACAGTGATCACGTTTGCGTTGGTGTGACTGTGATCTTGCAGATATTAGCGCCCGAGCAACAACATGAACACACTGTACAGCCCTGGAAAAGGAAGAGAAAAACAAGCAGGTGTGAGCAGGGGATTATGGGACAGAGAAAGTGAGAACGAGTGGATGGGTATGAAGATAATAAAGGATGGTAAATATGATAAAATCAGATAAAGCGGTGGATCTAGTGAAAGCAATAATGGTTAGAGTTGGAGTTTAAAGGAGTCGGTCTCACGTCTTGCTCACTGATCCCCCTTTTCCTTTTTCCTCTGCCTGGTATTGTAGGGATTGATAAATAAAAGCCATGGATTTACTCACACCGTTTCGACAAAGAGAACACATCCCCTCGAGGGGTTAGCGGACAACACTAGTATGAGAATGTCATAAAACGCCTTATACAAGCTGCAAAGGTGGGCTAAGAATAAAAAAAAACATGATGTACTGTGTGTGTGTGTGTGTTCAGGAGAGTGTATATACCTGCTTGGCCAGTTTAACCGAGTCAGAGGTGAGTCTGTCTCTGAGATGTGGGTCCAGCTGAGCAGCAGGCGCAATCTCCACCACCTTCTGATGCCGTCTCTGAATGGAACAGTCTCTCTCATACAAATGGATCACATTTCCATACTTATCACCTGGGAAAGAAAGAGCCAGAAAAACACAGGTAAAAGACTGAGAAACAAAGCACGTCTTAAAAAAAAAAAAAAAACCCTACACGATATTTTTTAGGCTGTTCCTTTTTAAGTCTGGCGTGATTTCGCAGCCTCCTACTGAGCTAATCACTATGCAGGGATCTCATCTTGTCAATAAGATAATAAGAGTGCAGGAAAAGTGGCTGTTATTTGGGTCTCTCTGAATCACGCTCACAGATTGTAGGCGGAGTATCCTCCACAAGGGAGCGCTATTAGTCAAGACGCTGTGGTGTGCTTCATTATTAAAGAAACCTGCATTAACAGGTCTATACCTGGGATCTCTGTGCATAGTTTTCCCATGAAATTGAGAAATATTCAGTATGAGTATATTAATGTTTTGTTAATCATCAACATGTTAATCATTCTATGCGTATCCACTGGAGTCAGAACACAGCTCAGCCATGATACAGCAGCCTTGAAGCAGAAAGGGTTAAGGGCCTTGCTCAAGGGCCCAACAGTGGCAGATGCTTGAACTCTAACCATCTGATCAGTAACTCAGAGAATTAACCAATCAGCCATGAATGCCCCAAAACCACGACTCTGGTGGGACTCGAACCCACAACCTTTGAATCACTTCAATCAGTGCTACTTAGAAGTCCAATGCGCTATCCATTGCGCCACAGAGCCACACAGCGTGTGCTAATAATGAACAAGAGTCTTGGGAGGAGACTTGCATGTACAGTATCCTGGTTTATACACTGAAGCAGGAGTGAGTCTTTGGCATAAACTGTTTTGCAAGACGTTGAAAGTTATAGTATCCACATGGAACCATTTGCAGGAGTGAAAAGTGAGTCATAGGTACAGAAGCTCCGAGCAGAAGTAGTAGGTATCCAAATCAGGTAGGTAGTCAGGTAGGTAGAGGGTGAGAGGAGTTACAACAGTGGAAGTGTGCCAGGATCAGGCACCGGCATCCCATCAGAAAACTAATTGACCAGTAAATCATCTCAAACACACACTGCCATGAAAATGCTCAACATACTAGTAAAATTCTCAGCATGCACTAAAAACTACAAGGTCGATTTCAGTCTTCAACACATACACACACACACACACATATCTTGATCCCATTCTGAAGATGTTGTTCATATTTCATCTAGTGATGCTGGACTAAAATCAATACGTATCAGTTTTTGACTTGTTATTGGACTGGCAACCCTGGAAGAAAACTCTTATGACCCTGCACCAGCTAGATCTGATATGTTCACACGTTTGTGCTCAAACTCTTCGTATATCAAGTGTGAAAGACACCCTTTGCACTGCTGCTTCCATCAACAGACAACACCTGGTGCATTTTAAATAATACACAATAGACGATGTACGCCTTCTTTTTTTTTCCTTAGGGTCGAAAGTCACTTTTTTGTAATAACAATGTACATTGCTTATTAAACACAAAGCTTACAACCAGAATGTCTATTAAAAAAAAAAATCTATTTTTCCTAATAGTCTCTCCATTTGAATAAGAACCCAATAAATCTCTCAAAATTAAAATATTCAGGCCATCCACCACAACATTCAGCCCAGCCCTGTGTCCTTCAGCCGGGGTGTGTAGACGAACACCAGCAATAAAAAACACCAGAGAGCTACTTTGCATCACTGACACTGTGTCCTTGTTCTTTCTCGCATAGTGAGCTCACTGCTTCCCCCTCGAAACGCTGCTGTTCTCCCTTAACATGCTAGATTCACTTTTAAACGTATAACATCAAGTAAGCACCCGGCGCCAGAGGAACAAATCATGCTTAATGAGTGAAAATACTCCCACATAATGGCAAGAATACGCCAGAGTCAAGCTAATAAATCATAGTAAGAGGGGACACACACACACACACACACTCACCTAGAATTTGCACCTCGATGTGGCGTGGTTTCTCAATGAACTTCTCTACGAACAGAGCGCCGTTTCCAAAAGCAGCCAAAGCCTCAGAGTATGCCCTTTGATAATTCTCCTCTAACTCCTGCGAAATGATTCATTTCAAAAATTACAATTCATTTCTAATAACAATACTTATCAAACATGGCTATATATGGAAAGTGGAGTAAAACCTTATCAAAGCAGGGTTTTTTTTTAGGCTGTCTTGCAACTTTGATTAAAAAAATCAGGACAAGCCTTCAATTAAAGAAAAAGGTTTGCATGATTTATTATTATTATTATTTTTAAATAATTCATAATATATATATATTTCTCTCTTTCCCTTTCTCTCTTGCTGAGCCAAGGGCAACATTTTTAATTTTGTTGCAGGTGTATCTACGATATTAGTATTGTTTAAATTATTCATATAAAGGTGTTAGATTTGTTATAATTTGCTCATATGCTTGTTATGAGTTATAAATAAATTATTAGGTAGTGAGAATGTCAGGGGAATTAGTAGGTAGAGAAAACAATTTAATTGCTCTACATTAAGATGAAAATTGTTATATACTGGTAGATAGCCATCAAATGGATTCACAAATATGAATATACACAAACACACACACACACACCTCATATTCCCTGACCACCCGCATGCCACGTCCACCTCCCCCATAGGCTGCTTTGAAAATAATGGGAAAGCCGTAGGTCTTAGCAAACTCCTGAGCCTCCTGGAGGCAGGATATCGGTGAATTTGTCCCTGGAACGACTGGAACACCTACACATATGTAAACAAGTAGATTATTCATGTATCAAGGATTATTCATGTATCAAGGACATACAGGAGGACGTTTTTTATATGATAAGATAAACCACCATACCAGCTTGGATGGCTAGAGCACGAGCCTCTACTTTATCTCCCATCTTGCGTACAACTTCTGGACTTGGGCCAATGAATCTGACCCCTGAGTCCTCGCAGGCCTGAGCAAAATCTGACCGCTCTGACAAGAACCCATATCCTGGATGGATGGCATCCACATTATTCTCCTGCAAAAGAATGCAAAGAGGGAGACCAATGAGAATTTTGAAAAGGTTTTTTTTTAAAAAATGCAAATGAGATGAGGGGGAAAAAAGACAGAAGATGTGCGTCAGCCCTAATTAGTCTGCAAGTATTCAAAGCAAATACTAAATTTATTAAAATCCCAATCAGGGGGTAATTGGAAGCCAGCCTCCCTCTGTTTGGCTGAGTGTGTGCTCCCCATGATAATGGATTAGGAGGAAGAGACCCACTAAATCACTCTCACAGAATAAGGCAGGATGTTTGGAAAAATCTGTGTGTACGTAAGGTATGTGTGTTTCGGGAGGATTGGAGGCACCTTATTTTTACAGTCATAGATAAGCACCTGGTCTGACTGTAAAAATTATACAGAAACCACTCAAGGCCCTAGCTGTGTACCATGATTAGAGGCAGGCTGAGTCTGAAGGTCTGGCCACGCCTTTGTTTTCATTAACCTCAGCTTTGAATAGCCATTTATCCATCCATTTTAGTATCTCCATACTAAAACTTTAGCAAAAAAATAATAATTTTAAAATACTTGCAAAAGAAACCACAAAACAAAAGATTTTTCCACACCTTAGAACAATATTCACTTGGTGGCACAAAAGTCTCTTTGTCTCTTAATAAAGCACAGCCTGCACCTCGTGTTCATTTAGAGAGCAATGGCATTCAATATAATTGACTTGAGTCGTCACATCCTGAACTCCATTAACACACAATTCTCAAGGTGCAAACATTGTGAAGCAAAACGTCTCACACCAGTAGGAGTGTAGGACTGGTTGAACAGTTTACAAGATTACATGCTACGGAGCATGGCATTGTGCAGAAAGACCTGAAATTGTGAGTTAAAAATCCTACCACCACCAAGCTGCCACTACTGGGACCTTGGGCAAGGCCCTTAACTTTCAATTGCTGCTTGTATAAAAATGAGATAAATCTAAGTTGCTTTGGATAGGGGTGTCTGCCAAATACAGATGGCCTTTATATTATATTATAAATGGCATTGGGCTGTGGGCAGTGGGCAGTGGTAGCTCAAGTGGTTAAGGCTCTGGGTTGTTGATCAGCGGGTTGGTTTTCAAGCCCCAGCACTACCAAGCTGCCGCTGTTGGGTCCCTGACCTCCTTGAGTGCTGTGGGTTCTGACCACCACCTCCAAAGTTAGGATATGTTAAGAAAGAGTTTCACTACGCTCTAAGGTATGTATGACAATAATAAAAGCTTCTTATTCTTAAGCAGCACTGGGTAAAAAGCACAGCCATGTTTAAACCACTTTCCAGTAATATTTATAAGTATATCCATCTATCTGTGTCATGGGGAACCTCATTCACACACTACGGACAATTTAGAGATGCCAATCAGCCTATAACACATGTCTTTGGGCTTGGGGATGAAGCTGGAGTATTTTAATTGAACTTAAATGTACATACTATATGTGAGCATCTAAATTAATTATCAGTTCTTTCCTCAATCACATGGTAGCAGGGCCAAAACCTGATGATGAAGCTGGCTACTGGTTTTCAATGGTGTAATAGTTAACCTAATGCTAGCTAACCCTACACTCACTAAAGAAAAATGTTGCCTTCAAATAACTAAAGAATATTCTAACATGCTAAACGAATGTCTATAGCTAACTATATGTAGGTGTATAAAATGTTATGCGGAGTAAAATTGCAGAAAACAAAAGCAAACACTTGCAAGACGATTAAGAAACTCAAATAAATTGCTGGGTTAGCAACTAAAATGTCTTTCTCCCTTCTGTCTCAAACTAAACACCATCCTTCTCACTCAGTGAACAGCAACAATCTCCCAACTTTTCCCTCGGTACTCTGGGTCTAATTGGACGAAAACTCCTCCTACTCTTTCTCTAACCAATTATCGATGACACTTTCCTCCCGTAAGGGTGAAAATGTACGCTAATTGAACCTATAACAATTTACTGCTCAAAGTTGTTGGTTAAAAGCGTGGTTCCCAAATACGCAACTAACAAACTTGAAAAGATTCTTCAGGAACATATTCAAACAAATCTTTATTAGTATCCCTTACCTGGTTACACTAATTGGCCAGAAAGCAATATACTATTACAATATACTAGTCCTACCACCGTAAAGGGTGTTAAGGTGTTGACCCACAATAAACTGCCAATATAGATTCTCTCTAGCACTGTACTGCAGGGATGAACACCATTCTTCCAAAAGATTGATTTACTGAAATGGTGTTTTGATGATAGTGGTGGAGAATAAAGAGTGCTGTACTTTATTTATGGAACGTTTTTTCAGATACTTTCTATTACAAAACAAGCAGCTATATATACTGTATGGAATGTGCATAAAATATAATGTAATCTAAGCCTACATCATCTCTTCTCTTACTACAGCTGGGGCAAATTACCTTTGCCTACTTGATCAATCACTCACAAAATCATATCATGAGATCATGTGGATGCACTTTCCACTTCTATGAGGTGAATAAGGAGGGAGGAAACGTATTAGGTTTTATTTTCAGTAATATATTTCTTTTTGGTCCTGTGGATTCTCTGTTTTCCTTTTCTTTTAGGCTTGTTACATAATTTTGGGGATTGTTTGGATTTTGATTGTAGTTCATTATTATTAATATTTGTTGCTTAGCTATTTAGGACTCGATATTTAACTGCAGGCCATTTGGTTTGGGAATCTGTTAAACATAGTGTAAGCCAGTATTTGCAAAATGAGCTGTCAAAATGCATAGTTTTGCCAGTGCTGAAGATTGAATGAGAAAAAAAAAAGTGTTTCGTGAATGTATTTTGTATAAAGGCACTGAAAATCTCATTCACATTTTGGTCCATATGGAGTGCTGTGTAAAGAGTTGTGAAAAATGTAAACATGGAATTTAACTTTTACTTTAACGTTTGAACCAAATAAAAAAGGCAAATGCACAAATGAAGACCGGCTGTGTTTGTATACTGCATCTCTAATAATCACATCTAGTGGGGTTGTGTAAAAGAGTTTGATTTCAGGGACAACCCACAAGGGTTCATCTTCACTGATGAGGCAGGACTCAACCATAGCAAATAATGAATATTATTGACCACCAGGACACCAGGTACACTGCAGTGCATTGTACACAGGAGGAATTGCTCTGTGTGCTGCCATCAGCCAGTATGGGCCCATATACCACAGCTTGCTTTAATCAATGATATATATTTAATCAAGAGCAGAGCAAAGCTATATCGTTATTTCAGATAATGTCAGTTTGAGCTACATTGCTGTGGTGCTGTGGTGGACATCCTGTTCCCTGACAAAATGTTTTTTGTACTAATTAGCTTTAATTAATGCCACAGAGGAGTATTTCTCTGGATGGAAGTGGAAAGTATATGACAGGAATTCATATAAGCAGTAAAACCTTGTTCAGAAAAGGCTTGTAGGGATATTAGATTAGAGTCCTTTCCAGAGCAAAGAACACATAGCAGGAGGTACTTTGCACATCCCCTGCTGCTTTAATAGATCAGTGCATTTTTAGTTTCGTAATTATAGTTTGGGAAAATTGGAGCACCGTTTTCAGAACCACTGTCGATTTCAGTTACTTGTGAAAGAGAAAATGTTAGAGTTAGGAAATACAAACACAGAGATAGACAAGCAATAAGACAGACAGAAGTCAGGGCAAGTCAGACAGATATACAGACAGGGAAACATCTTGAGGTATTCGCATACACAATATAAGTAGAAACAGACAAATGTTGCGATCCATTCTGAAGTGATGAAGACTTTGCAGGGTTTTTGGGTAAAAGAATTCCCTAGGCAGCTGTTTGTACAGTCTTACCAAACAGGAGGGATAAAAAACGTTTACTTCAAATAGCCTTTTTAAAGGTCATTGCTGAAAGGACCTACTGATGGGCACTTCACTCCAAAGATTCAGCCAAAGTAACCAAATGGTTTTTTTTTTTCCATCTCAAGTTGAAGAACAAAATATTAACATTATTTAAAGAAAAAGCTTTAAGCAGAGTGAGTGATACAGTGATTCATTAGTTGAAGTAACAACTAGCTTGTTGTTGATAGCTTGTTCATTTGTTTTGTCATGCAGTGTGAGGAAAAAGCTAAACAATTATAAGCTAAATAACTGAATAACTAGATAAATAAACAAATTACTTGAAATTTACATGAGAATGACACTGAATGAACACTGGTTTTGTCTATGAAATCTGACATTTAGCTGAAATTTAAAGGGCTGTTCCTTTTGACATTTACAAAGGGAGACCCTACAGAGTTCCCATAACCTTCAGAGTGGGAAGCATACAGTCACAATCACTTCACAATGGACTGCAGCCAGAAGGAGCTGCCTGACCTTGGCCACTTTGATGATGTCAGGTATGTGAAGGTAAGCGGCAACAGGGGGCAGCCCTTTGCCAATCAGGTAGGCCTCATCTGCTTTCTGTCTGTGCATCTGGCCTGTATCCTGCTCGGAGTACACAGCCACCGTCCGGATCCCCAGCTCCGTACATGCCCGGAATACACGGATTGCTATCTCACCTGCACACGATAGGCAATTCTCAGAAATTAAAACAAAATTATGATTGTCTGATCTACTGTTACATAAAAATAAATATTAATAGGTGAAAGCTTGTGTCAAATAGCCTCACCTCTGTTGGCTACCATAACTTTTTTGATTGGCCGGTACTCAAGGCTCTGAGGTGAGGTGTGGGCAGAGCGTGATAGCAAGTACACTCGCCGGATAGAGAGCATACGAAAGCCATACCTCACCACTCCAGGATACAACACCATCCTGAGAGAGAGAGAGAGAGAGGTTGGGGGAATAGATAAGAACAGATCATCCATTTCCATAGCTTCAATAAGACAGAATGAAATATAAAACTAAATGATCTGAGAGATGGGTCATGGTCCATAGAAGTACCTGGGACAAGGGCAATATTGAACAAAATTACTGGACAATATTACTTACATAAATGCTCAAGATTAAACTAATGACCCACTAAGTTTTATGACAACAGTTAAGTGATGCCATATTCTCCTATTTCGTTCAACATTGTTTAGACTATCCACCGTTAGAGTCCTTATTGCCCTAGAATTGCCCTCGACTTATGCTACAGTTGGTGTGTGCTTGCTGCCATCTTATGGTTCTAGGGAGTACTGCGCTACAGAAATATTAAACTTTAAACTGCTTTTTTTCCTCTCAGGGTAAAAATAGTAGTAATATTGATCACACACCTAGGTTTAAAGATTATATTGGTAATTAAGCATCATACTGAATTATGAACCATATTAACACAAACAACTTTTGGTTTAAGACATACAATATAATAGAACCTTATATTCAGGTAACAAACACTATGTACACATTAATACACTATAACCAGCTCAACAACTTTGGTAGCCAAGACCAATTAAAGAAAAGCACTGTATCCTTTTATAAAGCAGCTTCATATGAAGAAAATATTAAACAGACGGCCAGTTTTTCCTTGCATTTCAGAAATATGAAATTTAGCATTGACAAGAAAACTTATCTTGCATGATTCATGCAAAATGTAGCATTAAAAATGTATGAAATGAATTAAATGACAGTTTTTAAAGAAATTTGAAAAATGACAGCTACATAATTTATACGTAATATAATCCTGTTGTGTATTGTACATTTGGCAGAAATCACTTACAAATTATTTAAACCCTTATGAAAATAAATCATTTCGACAATGTCGAAAAATATGTTAATATCTGAAAAACATATTAAAAGGATTACTAACTAAACCCTCACAGAGATCTTACGGCTTCCACACACACACTGTTCACATTGCACACACACCCTGACTTTGTACTTTCCTAATGAGAACGTTTGTATGTTCATTTATTTTTCTGATAATGTAGCTATGTCCTGCAATTCTGTATGACATTGATGAGATACATTGCGTTCTAGTGCAATATTCGCAAGGTCAGACATGCATACGCATGTACAAGCAAAAACGTTAAGACTTGCCTGAGCATGCTGTCTTCTTTTACACTGCACACGTAATGTGGTTAATGAAGCTGAAGCCATGTCTCAGCACAGTCACACAAGAAACCTTATTAGCTTTTCAACAGAGAAGACCAAGCCCTGTTCCTGTCTTCAGTGCAGCTATAATTGCTGTGCTTAATGATAAGAAAGGGCAAGCTACTCAAAAACGTCAATGTGTCCTTTTTTTCTGCCTATTAACCTTTATGTCGTGATATAAAATCTGGTTCAAGTAAGTCAGGGTTCACAAAACCATATTCTCATGCTATTATTCTTCACATATCCTTCCTGTAATGTGATGTTTTTTACATTCTTAAATTAAAGTGGCACTTCATAAAGGAATTAAGGGGAATGTATGGACCTACTGACCAACCCAAAGCATCACAAGTCATATAGTATACAATAGAGCAGTTTTTGGGAAGCAAATAGTATAAAATTCATCTTTAGTGGAAATAAGAAAGAAAAACATACTTACAAAAAATGAGGCCTAATGGTTCTATGTTAGTCTGAATTAGCTAGCTAACTTTAACTACTACACAGAGATTTTAATCTTACATATCTTCTATATTATCTTACATATCTTCTAATATTATTTTTTAATACTCTTCATATAAGGGTAGCTGTATCTAAACAATCCACAGATCCACAGACTCAGGCCCAGATTAGCTAGCTAACATTCAGCATGCTAGGTACCTTCATTATATTTAAGGCTGAACTATTTTCATACACATGCCATTTTTCACATATCATCAAGTAAACAACATAAAATTATACATTCCATATGGCACACACATCTAACCAGCATCAGCAAGACAATTTAACTTTAATACCAGTACACCTTCATGCAATTATTCACTCAGCCAATCATGTGGTTGCAGCACAATGCTTAAAATCATGCAGATACAACGTTAATGTTCACATCAAAAATGTGATCTCAGGTACAATTCATGGTGTGGTTTGAGTATTTCAGAAACTGCTGATTTCCTGGGATTTTCAAATAAAAACAGTATCAAGAAATATGCAGGGTTTGTTGGTAAAAACACCTTGTTAAGTATCTTTTTTTGGATACTGGTTCAAAAAACTAGCCATGGTTTACAGGAGACAGCCCGAGTGGCAAGCATGGCATGGGATCTGTCGATTAGGATTTCTCACTCATTCTGAAATATATCTGATATTCCTAGAGTATTTTTAGATCCATCCATCCATTATCCTACCCAGGGTCAGCGGGAGCCTGGAGGACTCAGAACACAAGGCAGGGGACACCCTGGACTGGGTGCCAATTCATCACAGTGCACACTCACACCAAATACAGATTAAAGATCCCAATCAGCCTATATGTGTTCGTACTTGGGGAGAAATCTTGTGCACAATAAAAACATACAAATGCATGGTAGAGACAGGAATCAAACCCTCAACCTTGGTGTGAGGCAAATGTGTGAACTAGTATGCTGACAATTAAATTCACAATGTGAGCTAGGTTAATTTTAGCTCGTGTTAACTAACAAGGAACACTGCATTCCTGTTTTTCTTCCCACATGTTAGGACCAGGAGCAGGCTTATACAGACACAATTGGTTCAATGGCAGCCACATGGCCATTAAAACAACTCTTATTGTACTAGAATACTGGACATTAAAACAGTCTGCATTTAAACACTTTAAATACTTCCATTCCTGAATACACAATCGGTTTTAAAATTAAATGATGTTTTTCTGTATGAGCTTGTAACTCATTTTCAGAATGGCTTTGAGTTCAGCACCTGAATAATAAGCAGAAATCTAAAAGTTACGTGCAGTTCAGATACCAGCTAAAAGTTAACACAAACATGATTGATCTGTCTCACACACAGTTCACCTCCGTTCATGTCACTCTCTGTATGCTTAAGTCTGAGAATGACGTACGCTGTGTGTGCATGTGCATTTTGAACCGATGTCTACGAATTATCTTTGATCAGATCAGCTAATCCCAGGCAGTCCGAGTGTAGTGATCAATAAGAGATCAGCAAACAAAGCACTGATTAACACAGAACAATACACTGTCACTCACTCCTAATCTACGCAACACATGAATTCCAGCATAATCACTACACTAAAGAATTAGGTAATAGATATGAAGTGTAATCTAGGATAATTCTTCGCAGTAATCGAGTCTATTGCTTAAAAAAAAAACCTGTTACGGCAGAACGAGTTTCAGTCAGTTAATTAAGTGGGAGATGGAGGTTATTCTGAGCTCAAAAGTGAATTGTTTTTGTCTTGTGGGCTTGTAATATGTGAGCTGCTACAAACTACTATCTCATTATCTCCCAAAAATACAGACTGCTGTTCCTCCTTAGTCGTCTAATTCTGGCTCTTTCTCACCTACACACTTTCCCAGGAAAAAGAAGAGACGCATTTGCCCAAGCACCCTGTACCTTGTCCTCGGATTAAACACTTCTTCAAACAAAGACTTTACGACTATTCCCTTTCTTTGTTAGTCAATGAGACCTTTTGCAAGTCAGCACTCATCCCTGCGCTCTCTTGGGTAAATTAAAAGCAGTTATCATCCCGCATTCCACTCTGGAGTAACAGGTCATAAATAAATGAGAGACAAACAGGGATTAGTGATTTACTAAGACCTGGGACTTTTGAACAGAATCTTTAACATCTTGATTAATGGCTGATTTTGAAAAGAAATCATCTTACTAATGAAATAATATGTGATGCTAATTTATACTAATCAGAGGACTGGCCTTTCAGACGAGAATTAAGCTTAGTTCTAGACTAAAGTTAATTTTATTTATTATATAGTTATTTTATCTTTTAAAAAAAAAATTTCACATAAAAAAAACCCTACACATATTACAAAGTATTGATGTTTATTCACCATATACACTATAGTTCTGAAAATTATAAATTTTTCTGAACTGAACTGAAATTGCAGTCTTTTTGGAGATATAATAAAGTTGTAGTTGTTTTTTCCCCCAATTCTGTTCACCCCTGAAATTAAGCCAGGAGAAATATTTCAAGATGTACCTCGAATTCACATATATACAGACATATTTTCCTGACAAGGAAGTTTACAGTGGGAAATGAGTTAGTACTATATTATCAGCATCATCTGCATCAGTCTCTGTCTCATCGCGTGAGGTTTCTGTAAAATTCACTCAGCTTTTAAACCCAAGCCTTCTTGTCTACAATCCTGTCATTTCACAGATGGTTTCTCTTGGTTTATCCTGCTGCCAACATCTTTCCATTTGACTTGCTAGTGCTTCCCTGTTTGTCTTTTTAACTGCGCACTGTGGCTCTGTGTCATCAGTGGGACAAACACAGCTCCATTAGACCACATAGGAAGTCACCCAAGCAGGTTGTGTGAGTTAACATCCAGTGCTAACATTTTAGCATTAGCCTTGTAAGTCAACATGGACAGCTGGGACAGATGTCAAATAGCTGGGAGTGTTATTTATTTATTTATTTAGGCTCTGCCTAGCTTTCAAGAAATAAAGTAATTTATGGAAGTCCAACAAATAAGCCAAATATTTGTTTTAAAGTGATGGTTATGTTCATAAAATGCCTGACAAAATTAACCAAATGATTAAAAGGCTTTAATCAAATGGTTTACAGTTTGCTGGTCTTTTTTTATTTATTTATTTATTTTTTTTTTTCAATTAAGAGGCTTTCCATTTTCTGACTGTGGGAAACAGTTCTAGGGTTGGTTGGAATAAGGGAGTGCAGCAAAATCTGGGGCAGGAACTTTGTACATGCAGAGCTCACAGCATTGTGTTTGTCAGCTCAAAACAGCTCCATACTTTCTGCCATTGCCAAAACATGAATCATGACTTTAATTTGTTGTAGCCTGAAAATTAATCATCCCTCATTCTTTATATTCATTAAAATAACAAAGTAGGGAAATTATTTTACATTGCCTTAACATTATTGATAATATTAATGTTATTGATAATATTAGAAACAGCCTGTTATTTTATAAACATGTCTATCAGATATATGACTGTATCACACGTGTAGCTGTATCCAGGACATTTACAAGTCTACAAGACTCATTTGTGCTTTGTACTATTGCAGTAAAAATCACATTTCGAACAAAAATCAAACATCATCATTGATGACTGGTCACAACATTTGTTCTCTAACAAAATTACAGAACAAAACACATACATTTAGGAATACATTCAAGAAACTTATGATACTGATGTCCCTTCCTGTAGTTTGGATATTCTTGTTTAGTCTATTTATATCTAGTGTACATCTAATTCATTCATGTTTAATCTGTTCTCGTATGCTTTCTCAATCACTGCTCATGAGATATGCTATGGATGTGTCAGCCAGCCAGCCATTCAGCCAGCCAGCCAGCCATCCAGCCAGCCAGCCAGCCAGCCAGCCAGCCAGCCATCCATCCATCCATCCATCCATCCATCCATCCATCCATCCATCCATCCAGCCAGCCAGCCAGACAGCCATCCATCCATCCATCCAGCCAGCCAGCCAGCCAGCCAGCCAGCCAGCCATCCATCCATCCATCCATCCATCCATCCAGCCAGCCAGCCAGCCAGCCATCCATCCATCCAGCCAGCCAGCCATCCATCCATCCAGCCAGCCATCCATCCATCCAGCCAGCCAGCCATCCAGCCAGCCAGCCAGCCATCCAGCCAGCCAGCCAGCCAGCCATCCAGCCATCCATCCAGCCATCCATCCATCCATCCATCCATCCAGCCAGCCAGCCAGCCAGCCAGCCATCCAGCCAGCCATCCATCCAGTGAGCCAGCCAGCCAGCCAGCCATCCATCCAGCCAGCCAGCCAGCCATTCATACAGCCATCTATTTTCTATACCACTTAACCTACACAGGGAGCCTGGAGCCTATTCCATTCTATACATGGTTCAAAGCATCACAATGCACATCTCACACACAGTCACACACACATTCACACACTACAGACAATATAGAGACATGTTAGCCATGCAGACGTAAATTATTTATTGACTACACCAAGTGTGAACACTTGACTAGACTGCATAAATCTACAGCCTGGGCTAGAAGGATTCAGCCTCAGTCAATACTGCATATACAGTTATTTCTTGGTTTCAAAAATAATAGATAACAATAATTTAATTTAATCAATGAATTTATATTTGTCAAATGATACATGTCACTGATTTGTGTGTTTTGGAACTAGTGCCTCATGTAAATATTAATCAAAACCAACATGAAGTCTGAAAACAGGGCTTTTTTTTTTTTATCAGCCCTCTGGATTTACTAATGATGTAAGCGATAGTCATTTTGCCAGTCTATGCCAGTGCTTTATTACTTTTAAGTGCTTATATCCTTATGTAGGTGTGTTTTCTCTAAGCATGCGAACCTTAAATGGTTGTAAAGTGCTTGTAAATTAAAATAAGTTTAAATGCAAACATCTAATCACTCCGTAATTATAGTAAAAGCCGTAATTAACAAAGATTCCCATTTCAGGTAGTAGATGCACTCTAAGTACATTATACACACTAATAGTACTTGCTACTAACTGATACATGTATCAGAGCGATCAAACCTGACTACTGAGCTCATATTGCTTAAACCTTAAGCCTTTGTGCCAAACAAACACAGCAACATCAAAGGTCCTGGAGCGATCTACATGCACACACACACACACACACACACACACGCACACACAGTACAAACAGTACATGTACCTTTCTCTGTCACATGTACATGCACATTCAGGTATACACAAGTATACAAAAAAAGAATCCTACATGCACACACACTGGCATGGTATGTCATGTGAGCAAATGAACATCTAAATAAACAGTTAAGAAGTTCAAACACAGGACTATGTCAACAGAAAATATGCAGTCCAGCTGATCCACAGCTGCATGCCTAGTGCAAACAGTCACGCATTAGAACAAAGTTAATAAACCCTGATTCCCTGGAGTGTGGAAGGTATAAACATTCACATATAACACATAATCCGCTAAATGTACCACTCTACAAGTCTGAACAGATCCAGAGACAAGTCTGAGACTGAACACTCACCTGAATTTACCTGCAGTGAGCAGTTTTCAGGTCACAAACGGATGATTGAGGCGGAAAAAGAAGCTTTGGTCAGTCTTGATCTCAGCTGATTGTGACGTAGAGGTGATACACTGATGAAGCTTCTATTTGCCCAGACCACACACACTCATACACACACACAGAAAGTGTTGCTGTTTCAGCAGACAGTAAACAAGAACATCAGGCCCTGTCCTGTTTGAATACAACATTCAGCCTACTCTCTCTCTCTCTCACTCTCTATTCATCCTGAGGCTGCTTATTATGCAACAAGAGCATGCCCCCATTCCTAGCAGCCAATCACAGCCAGTTTGACTCAGAGAGCAAAGAGCGGCAGGATTTAAAGATTGAGGGCGTGAGAGATACAATAGTGAGAAGGAACTAGGGCAGCAGTAGCATACTATATGCCAATGTGGGACACCATTTCAAAACAGAACAAAATAATAACATACTAATATTAACCTAAAACAAACTTGAAGCTCAGTTTGTAACATATCGAGTAAAAGCAGATACAGTTCCTTGAATAAGTATTCACCCCCATTGAACTGTTCCTCATTTTATTCAATTTAACTAAAGAAAATAGTCATTTTAATCATATTTAAAATGTTTTTCTAATAGTTTAGCCTATTAATATGATAGTCTAATAATTAAAATACTATTCAAATTTACGAATAAACAAACTATATGCAACAAATTGCCAGATCTATTATGAATATTTGGTAATGAACTGAGTGCAAATGAAGTGTCACATGTTCTCAGTATGCAGTATATGCACCAGTTGCTGTGCTGGAGTTTGCTAGAGAATTTATCTAAAGAAACGTGATCATGAATATCAAGGAGATAGCAGATCAAATCCAGGTCATGATCATTTTATTGTATGACTATAACACCTATGGTCTATTAGTGAGGGAAATGTATGCAGACTATTGACAAGCACCTATGACAAGCACCTGGTGATTTTTGAGGCCTAGCTGCAAAGCCTAAACTACTGTTTCCACTTACACTGAAAAAAATAACTATATATAATTTATTTAAGTTAGGATCTAAACACCTTACTGCATTGCCTATGATTACGTAACAATTTTATAACTTTACTCCAGCAAGCAAACGGTTAATGTTACCATTCACATCTGTGTGTGTGGTTTACAAGCAGGTTCACAGTGTCTTCCAAGTTAATATGTGTAACTATCCAAAGGTCTAAAGTCACGTTTTTGTTCTCTGCAGTCTACATGACTGTTTGTTATGGTGGCATATCTAGGGTATAGGTCATGAAGAAAATGGGTTAAAAATAATCAGAATTTATTACCATTGTTTCAGTTCTGAGTGTACTGTACTCTAATGTACTACTGCAATTGTAAAAGTCCAAAACACATCAGAAGGTAACGTATGTAACTGTGGTTTTATGACTGAAAGGAAACAGTGCTAACTACTGAGGTTTTCTCATTTCCTTGCTGAGTACTAATAGCAAAGTCATCATGTGTAACCCATACCAATCAAAGACTGCTTAGGGTTTTTTACATTTGTTACTCCAGACAGTAGTTGAAAGTACAAATCAATCCTAACCTCATATTAGGTCTCATCAGTGAAATTGGTACATTGTGGAATAGCCCAGCTTCTCACATGGGTGGATATACTATAAAATGGATTAGGCATTTGTCCAGCCATGTCTGTTATCGGCTCCTACATTTGACTATACCTGCTGCCAGCTCTAACACAGTGAAAGCACTTTCCTCATGCACAAGACTGCTTAATGTAGTCTTTTGTTCCTGCCACTGCAACAAGGCAAAGAAATATTCCTTTTTTTGGTGCTGGAAGTGTCTGTTGTAGTTGCTCAAACAATTTAAGCATCAATGGTGTTCATGTTGAGCATTTAACTCCTTCAGACCTCACCAAAAACAAACATCTCACCATTCACATTTCCACATGCTATCGTTTTATTAAACTGTTTCATATTGATTTATTCTGCAGCAACAGGATCCTTTTATATGCCAAGTTACGCAATAGGCTAGGCGTCTTGTTTAAAAAAGCAATCCAACATGGAGGAAAAGATTAGAAGAATCAAACAGTATTGTCCTCTACAGTGTGGCTCAGGACACTCTGATATTTCAGTTTTAACAAGAAGGAGATTAACAAAAATGCTCAGCAACACTGCATTCACTTCCTCAAACACATGACATGGTGAGAGGACGAGTGTGATATAGCAGGGGCGTTTTTTAGGCTGCACAAGTGGCATCACTGTCACAAGCTGATGAACCTGATATTACTACTTGGCAAGAAAACAAGTAAATGTGAGCACTTTTTTAATGATAAAAAACCCTTGTTAAAAGTGAAAGGTCAAAGCTCTCATGATTAGTTAAATAGTTAAATAGCATGTGGTGCCTATTTTATGTGTATACTTTAATAAATATGAAGTTTGAAGCTTTGTAGAAAGTAGAAATTTTTATACCTGGAACATGGGAATTCACTTGGATGCATAAATTTCCTTTCATTACTTCATTTTTAAATGATATGTTCAAATGTCCAAGCCTACAACACATAGATAGACCATTTAAAAATGTTTTTATTCACGTAAATCTTATTTACAATATGCACATTTACAAGTATATTATGCCTAGGAATCTGTACTCAGAAGTTCAGAGAGCTAGCACATTTTTTAGTAAATTATCAATTAGTAGGTCTCATGAATCCAATGTAAATAAACACATCTTGACAAATCTTTTATTGGAGCTTTAAACGTAAATGTGTTATCATTACAAGTGTTTACGAGTGCTGTGATTACACAAAGCTCCGAAATAGCATAGATAAGAGCTGTTTCATCTATAGTCTTCCCTCTGAACAGCCCTTCAGTTCAGAACAGCATTGCTTCATTTGCCTGATAAAATCCCCATGTCTCTCTGCCTGGGGTCTTGATTCAGTTTACCTGATAAAAAAAATATTGCTACCTACCTAAAGAATGAAAATGAGGTATCTTTCAGCAGGGAGTTCGTCTTGCAATGTTGGCTAACAGATGTGATAAACTGACTTATCTGTTTAAGATACTGGAGCCAGAATCTATTATTCTGAATGTGGGTAGCACAGTGGAGCAGTGGGTTGAGTTTCTGCCTTACAGCTACAAGGTTTAATCCTTGGCTTACTGTCTGTATGCAGTTTTCAACAAGTCAAGTCAAGTCAAGAAGCTTGTAAAGCTGACGCAGTACATAGTGAGATGAAACAAATTTTCTCTAGGACCCTGGTGCTACATAAAACAACATAAAGTTTGATAAGTATATATTATCTCATTTTAGTAATGTGCATTATGTGCAACCCTTTAGAATATATTTTATACATTGAAATATCATTTTGTTGCCATAGTTAGCTTTCACTTTTTGACTTTGTTGGGCAGCCTCCTCTATGCAGAGTCACTGTTCTGTATATTTTGTCCATTTTTAAATAATGAATTTAATGATGCTCCGCTAGATCTTCTTTGTTTAGGATATAACCTTTTCTAACCACTGCAGGAGTCTTCCAACCACATGCATATTTCTATTGAGGTCACATGACATTTTAATTGCATACTGACGGACACTATTTAACTAATTGTGTGTCTTCAGATGGCACCTGGTGGCACAAGAACAAACTGTTCACAGTATCAGGGTGAATATTTACATCATTTCAACTTTTGTAAATGATTTATATTTAACCCATATTAATTCATGTACTTCCACATTACAGGTTATTTTTTTTTTTTGTCATTTAGTTATCTGTAATGTCACTTGAGTACATTTAAACTCCAGGGTGTAGCAGTACAACATGTAAAGAGGTGAATACTTATGTAAGGCACTGTGTGATCTCTTAGGATGTGATGGATGTGATGAACATGAGGACTTTCACAAATATACCCTGAAACACTCAGTCACTTTTAAAACACAGGTCTAGACCTCAACAACATCAACAAACTGTGGACATGGAGGAGGGCTTAGGACGCCTCTCCATACTTGCCCCCATCAGCATTGCAATCTTTCATCCCCCAACAGAATAAAAGCATTGTAATTATTCACCCTGATTTCATCAAAAGAGTGATAAGAAAGAGTCCTGGTGCCCCAGCACAGTTAGCAAAATCATTTTGAAATGCTTTAAAGCAAATTAGCAATTCTAGCGTTACCTGAAAGGTCATCATCTACATATTATAGGGTGCCTAAAAGCTAATTTATTTGCCCAATCCTGAGATTTTTTGTCTATTTAAAGACTAAATAAAATTTAAAAAAGGCTAAATAAGCAGGACTTGTGAAGGTGTTGAGGACCCATGTGCAGAAGAATCCAAAGCTCAATGACACACTGGTAAAGCTATATACATTTAATAGTTCAATTTTTTTTACACATATATTGTTTTTTTCTATTTCTGTGAAGGTAAACGTAGGCAGAAGCAGATACAAATGATGTGAGAGTTTGTTTTGCAACACACTGGCAAACAAATTTCCTGTTGACAAATTGTGAAGCAAGGTCATAATCTACAAACAGGCAAAAGATCAAAATCACTGAGCAAACCACTGTAACAGGACAAAATACCAAGAGCAAAATCCAGGGACAAAATAAGAATCAAAATCAAATAAGCAATATATAAATAAATGCTTGGTAATGTCAGAAATGGCCACACTGAGTGATTAATTCACAGCATGAGTGTGAAACTCTCTACTCTGTGGAGTCCTTATGTACTGTGTGAAGTCAGGTGAGTGAGAAGGTGATAATCTCTGTGGGTGTTGGGATGTGTAGTCCATGGTGGTCATATTAGCAGGCCACTCTAGAGACCTCTTTGTGGAAGTAAGAGTTAAACCTGACTGAAAATAAATTCTGTTTTTATATAAGACAATCTTAAAAGCCATTTTAATACAAGTCATATAGAGCGTGTGTTTGTGTGTCTGAGCAATCGAATTTGTTTTTTTGATTTGGGAAAGCACATTGCTGTATATTTAAAAAAAAAAAAGGATGAATCCAAACAGCAATCAAAAGGCAAGGCTAGGGTCAAAGCACATGAATGATAACCACAGTATACAGAGTTAAGGCTGCAATCAGTTGTGGAAAAACCCGACCATTGGCATGGAAAAGTACAATGGAGCAGCCATTCATCTCAGAACTTAAATTGCTTGTAATGACTGTAGGTCTGTAGTCAAATGGGGAAAGAAACAGAATAGGAATTGAATATCAATTAAAAGAGTTTTAAAAAATAAAATAAAACGGAATTTAACAGTAAAATAAAAAAAAAATTGAGTTAGCTATACAGAACAGATGTGAATATGGTGATATGAATATAGTAGGAATAAAGTGTATGTGTACAATATTTTAGCAGTTTTAGTGCATATATGCAAAAGTGTGCTCTGCTAAAAGTCTGGTTGAGGTAGTGGGTGTTGTACAGACAAGGCAAGAAAAGTCCAAGCTCTAGGTGTTGTCCTGGTTGAGGGCTTGAATGTCCTATGGGAAGAAGCTCCTCCTTATTTACAGACCATTGAGAACAGACCATTGTTCAGATGGCTGAGGTCATTATCTTCTTCACTTCTTCCTGGCCTTGGTCCAACACTAAGTTTTCTGATATACACACACCTGATGTTACAACAATATGATGGTGCATAGTTAAGAGTGAACAAATTTCCCTTTACACCATTTTCTACTTGAAAAAAAGGTAGGTTTTACTTTATAAAGAAGATAATTATTTTAAATTCAATACTGTATTTTAAATACAGTATATATATAAACAAAAATGAACAGGATAGTTGATCTGTTTTATATGCCATTCTCATTGCTAATTTGTGTTGAACTCATTTCCGTAACTTTTCATTATTTGTTTAGAAAATTCATAGACTGCTATCAAAGAAATATGTCCTTTGCTCTAGGCATCTATGTAAAACTGGAACATGTTTAGATCAGAATGTGGGACCTGGAGCCTTAGGAGATCTGAGTAGAATAGATTAAAGAAATATAAAGCAGTAAATACTCAGACACTAAGGATGGCAAGACCTCATGATTAAACAATGACTATGATTACATTATATACTTTATTTGCAGGAAGTAAACTGAAGGTATAGTAACTCAGAACCTTTGGAAAGAGGACAACTAATGACAAGGAGGTGCTTTTCAGAGAAAGATATAGTGACATTATTAAACGGAAATCTGCCATGTCAGTCAAAATGTGTCCTTCTGCTAATGTGTGTTCACATTTATATATGAATAATTGTTTCTGAAGTTTTCATTAAGGAGATTTCATGTTGCTTTCCTTTGTGAAAATCAAGGTCAAGCTGTAATGTGAAGCAACCTGGTAACACACAGGAGAATCTTCAGGACAGAGAACTTCCTGCTTTAACAGCAACATGACAAGCTGTTCTGTCATGATTTTGGTCAGTGTTAGACAATCTCAATCATCTTAACGTCTCACCTGCAAAGAGCTCAGTTCAGTATATTTGACTTTCAGTGTAATACATGATCACAACCACATGGTGTCAGTAAAATCCCATAACAAACTCCAACGATGAACAATTTCAACTTTTCAGATCGGTATTTCAGTATGAAAGGTCTTCTAATCAGACACATCAGATTTTGAATCAAGATATTTACTTTCAAGCTAAATATATATATATATACCAACCAACCGTACCATTATGACCACCTGTGTAATATTGTGTTGGTCCCCCTTTTGCTCCCAAAACAGCCCTGACCCATCATGCACTGTGTATTCTGACACCTTTCTATCAGAACCAGAATAAACTTCTTCAGCAATTTGAGCAACAGTAGCTCATCTGTTGGATCGGATCACACGGGCCAGTCTTCACTCCCCACATGCATCAAAGAGCCTTGACCGCCCTAATCAGACACATCAGATTTAGAACCAATATACTTACTTCCAAGCTAACATGAACACTAACTGGCATCTCACTGGATATACATGCACTCAATAGAGAGCAGAAGCCATTGTTTCATACCCTGTGTAGTGTATATGGATTAGAGGAAGCATTTGGGAGAAGCATTCAGCGAGAATTTGGAGAGAATAGCATTCAGCTATTGTTCTTTGTTCAGTGCATTGATGACTTGAGTAAAGTCTATTGCAGTGAAGAACATAATGCAAAGAGCTTCTTTATGAATGTAAGACAACATTAATCTTATTAGCAAGTTCATTGCAAAGCTTTTTACAGTGAGATTTAGGAACAAGCTTAGAATACTGCCACAAACACTAGTAACGTGCTGTGCTAATTTATACATGTACTTATATAAAAGACATTATGTGGTTATATTTCATTTTTTTATGCTGAATATTTTAAATATGCATATTAATGATGAACTGATCTCAGACTGACATGGCATTTCAGAAGAAAACATGGGACAGACCTTAAGGCATTAAAAAGTTGAAGAATGTTTTCAACCATAAAAGAACAATCATTCTTCTTCAGTAAGCCCAAGCACTTTTGAAAGAGCGTTCAGTGAACTGAAAGTCCAATAATGAATGAAGAAATGAATGAAATCACACTTAATCTGGTGAACAGCACTGGACAATAATTTCTCAGTACTTATCTTCAAATCTTCATCTTTCATTTTCTATAGTTGTTCAGCTCTTCTTGAAAATATTCCTTCTCTTCCTTACTGACTGAACACTTTATTTTAACAAATTTGTAAATATATTGTCAGTATATTCGATATTCCCATGTTAGCACTTACCAGTCTCCAAATGTGTGATCTATTAGCTGATCTATTTACACTGCTCCAGTTGCTGACATTAATGAGACCCCCAGGTGACAGAGGAAATGACATTCACCAGATATTGGGAAGTACCACTGTGGAGCATGGGGAGGAAGAGGATACTGATATAGTGAAGAGGAAGGTTAATGAAGTATTAAAGGCCATCATGCCGTGATGACACCCTGCATTTTTAAACGCTCTATATTGGTGTGCCAAATGACAAACACACAAAGGGTTTTCATATACACTTTAAGGCACACCAGCACAGAGCCATGTGTACATTGTTCCCACTACACGCTTATGGCAGTGGGGTGCATCATTAGCGGCACTCGTCGGGTTAGTGGGTGGTCAAGAAATGCATGGAGGAACTGCGATCACTAAATGTCACAGAAAGAAATCCCACTGAGTGCAGAACTCATTTCCTGTTGACTGCAACCTTTCTGAAGTTCTTCATTATTAATAAAGGCCACATTTAAGACACACACACACACACACACAGAGACAAAACCTCTCTTGCACACAACAAACAAACACGCACAAATATGACATGACAGTATTTAAGCTGAACTTTTTTAAATGAATTTTGTCATCACGTCACTGAAGCTGATCATGAGGTTTATGGTTGTCTCTTTGCAGGGGCTTGTGGTGTCTGCCAGCTCTGCAGAAACATGGATCTGGTCTCAGTCATTGTCGCCACGGTAACAATTCAAGTGGCAAGCAACCAGAATGTGTTGAGTGTATTATTGTGTTCTGGGGAGTTAAAACATATTTTGAGGAAATGTGAAGAAATGTTGTCTGATATTATGTTCCATTTTCAGAACATCCTGTACAGATTAAAGTAAATAAACCATTAGAGAAACGAAAAGAGATTAGGAGAGTGATACATGAGCCTGATTCTCAACTGTGGCTCCTGTAGTTGATGCAAAGCTTCTGTTTGTCAAATGCTGGAATTACTGTATAAGATTAGGTTTAAAGTAGTAGTATGTCATTTTAGAGGCTTCTGTTGCCTCTGAGACAAATTCAGATAGTATTGAGACAAAAGTCTTTCACATTTAACAGTATTATTAAAAGTATTATTAAAAATTATTGTTATATTATTATTATATAAAAAATATAAAATTTTATATATATATATATATATATATATATATATATATATATATATATATATATATATATATATAAGAGACCACTGCAAAATAATCAGTTTCTTATCTTTTTTCTTACAGGTCATGTATTGGTGAGATGAACAGTTTTGTTTCATTTTTTGTGAACTGCTGATGATATTTCTCCTAAATTAAAAATATAACTATTGTTATTTCGAGTGTATATTTAAATGAAATGACAACACATCAAAATAACCCAAGATCATGCAGTATTTGCAGAGCTTTAATAACTCAAATAAAACAAAATGCAAATAATTTGTAAACAAATTTTGTTAATGCTTTGGCTAAATAACATTAAGAAATCAGTATTTGGTGGAATAACTCCGATTTGCATGCGTTTTGTCTCCATGCTCTCCACCAGTTTTTCACATTGCTGTTGGGGAACTTTATACCAGCTCAGCTTTGCTTGATGGTTTGTGACCATCCATCTTCCTCTTGATGACATTCCAGAGGTTTCTAATTTCTAATTTCTAAATCGGGAGATTGGGCAGTGGTCTCTTATTTTTCAGAGCTGTATATATATATATATATATATATATATATGTACAACTCGCTCAAATCCTTACACTTGTCCAGTTTTCCTGTTTCTAACACATCAACTTTGAGGACAAAATGTTCACTTGCTGCCTAATATATCCCACCCACTAACAGGTGCCATGATGAGGAGATCATCAGTCTTATTCACTTCACCTGTCACTGCTCATAATGTTATGCCTGATCGGTGTATGTATCCTGTCATGTGAGTTGCCTAAAAAGGAAAAAAATCCCTGTTCTAACTGAGAGTTTAAAGCCAGAGATATTTAAATCTAGCATGATTTATTGCAGTTAAATCAACATGAATCATATTTCACAAAATCCAGAAAAAGAAAAAAGTTAAAAACTGCGCCAGACTTTCTGACTCACTGAGTTTTTAGAAAGTTTTGAATTTTGTTCTCTGCTATTTGCTTTTTCTATTTTCTCTGCTTTAATCCCACCTGATGGAATTAACCCAGAGAGCCTGGCTGAAACCAGTCTGGCTGTGCTAACATTTACCTAGGACTGACTGAGTGTCAGGGCTGCAGGAAGATATTTTACAATGGAGAGTGTCATACATTACACATCATACATTTGGCATGAATTATGACGGTATGTGCTATATCTTCTGTAACTTGTGCTTGATGGAGCACTTGAGAAAAAATTCTGAAATTATTTTTTTGTGACATTATTGAGCTTTGTTGATTGCTTGGCACTGTACATAGTAACATATGGGAGCATGACAGCAAAAGACAAGGAGCTTGGGAAACAATATGGATGTCAAAACTAGAAACTAGAGGAGAAACCAGGAAACTACAAAGCTTCATATGGTGAAGATCAAGGCGTATCCGAGCACAGACAGGGCTGACAAAACAACAAGAGACAGCTGAAATAAAGTAGACATGGGCGAGAATAATGATTGGGGGCATGTGGTCAGGGCTCAGTAGGAGCTGGAGCTGAGGAAAACAGAGCAAATAGCATGGTTTGGTGACAGCAAAACTCTCCCTGTGCCTTTAAAGTAGTCTTCCTCTGATGGCCTTGACAGCAGATTGTGTGTGTGTGTGTGTGTGTTTTCACACATTGAAACGATAGACTGGCCCAGATGTCACACCTTTTCCCAAGATAACTAAACAAGTTATCGCCTGTCTTTCATTAGTTAAGCACATAATAATTTAATATCATCCTCTTGGTGATTGAATTTACAATCCTCACTTCTCTTGCTCTCATTTTGTATTATGAGTCACGTCTTTTCTTCTGCATTATTCTTAATAAAAATGGACGAGAATGACGTTCGAAGCGGTAACAGTTGGCACAATAGTTCTCCGAGACTAAGACTGATGGATGTGCAAGAACAGGTTATGAAAAAAAGTACACCACAGAAATATCTGAATGAAACAGGGGGAGGAAAAGAGAAGGAAACTTATTCTTTCTGCCAAAAAGAATCCTCCTATTTCTTGAATTCGCAATCTCTCTCTGTCTCTGTCTCTGTCTCTCTCTCTCTCTCTCTCTCTCTCTAACACACACACACACACACACACACACACATACAAATGCCATTCACACTTTCTCTATCTCTTCTCTCTCTCTTTCTCACACACACACACACACACAAACACACACACACACACACGCAGCACGATACTAAGAGTGCTAATGCGCTGCTGCACTCGGACTGCACATCTCGTCCAAGTCTTGGCTGCAGGCTCTGGAGAGCTGGATGCTATCATGTGGCACACTTGGTGCTACATAAAGGTCAGTGAGTTTGCTCATCATCTCTCTCTCTCTCTCTCTCTCTCTCTCTTTCTGTAAATAAAACACAGGACTGATCATGTTCAAGACAAAAAGCAGTGATGATTACTGTAACATGGCACAGCACAATGGAATGAAAAAATGGGCCACTACAATCTGAAATACAAATGTACAGAAATCAGAATTGTTGTTCCTTTATTTGAATTTGTAGGTGAAAATCTGTGTAGAATATTCTACATGTTTATTACATATATTACCAGTTATTACTGGTGTAATGATTCAGGTTCATTAAATATCAGACATCCGTCCATCCTAGACAGAGATGCAGGGACCCTTGAGCCTATTTCAGGGGTCCCCTTCCTTGAGCCTATTTCGAGGCACAAGGAAGGGGACACCCTGGACGTGATGCTGACCCATAACAAGGCACACACACACACCAGAAAATTTAGAAATGCCAATCAGCCTACGGCACATGTCTTGATGTGCTGATGGAGGAAAACAGAATGAAATATGTAACTTCCTTTTAAAAAAAATCTTCTTTTAATCACACACTTTCCATGTGTCAGTGTGCTATCATGCGAGTGTTTTGACTCAGGAAAAACAGTAATGTTACATTCAGCAGAAAAGCAGGAGCTGGAAGCTTTCCCCAGATCTTTAAGGTCTGTTATTTTTTGAGAACTTTGACTTCCTGGTACATGATGATCCTGATGACCGGTAAGTGGTGGACCAAAAGGTTACAGTGTGCTGAACCTGTCAAATATGTGCAAAATACACCAGCGCATGGGCATACACACTCTCTGCTGCACTTCAATCAGACCTAAAGAAATCTCAGTGACATTTGGGAAGTTTATATTTAGTAGTGTAAAATGCAGGATTCAAATACATATATATATATAAATATATACGGCTATAGACTGCGTCTCGATTAGAGAGAATTGGGGATTCGGACACACCAAACATCATCACACCTTATTGTATCTTTTGTTTTGCTACAGTATGTGCTGCTAATTGTCTGATTGGATCACACAAACTGTCTTTTTTCGTATTATTCTTTTATAATGTTGAATGTTTTGATTCTTGTTTTATTTTGTCATATAAAAATGAATAGCTATATTGGCTTTATAGTTGATCTGTAGTTCCTAATAATTCCTAATAGGGATTTAATAAAACTACCTACAAAGCCAGAAGGATGATGTAAATCACCACAAACTACGCAATTACAACTCGTTATCTCTCAGAGATATGAACACTAAGGTCAGACTTATCTCAGTGTGTGGCCACACCCATGGGTCTGTTTCATCTATTGGTAAAACATACAGTGGATTTTATTATTCAAGAACAAAACCCAGTATCAGGTCAAAGCCCAAAATACTGCTGTAGAAATAAGTAGGCTTGGGTTTATGGTGCTTGGACATGTGATTGACGGCAGGGAGACGATCATTGTGATCTAGTTCTCACAGCAGACTATCATTAGTTGGGGAAGCAGTTCAATTCACTTCATCCCATTTGGGGTTTCTTATTGAGATCCTGGCATGAGTCATGAGCAGCGGAGAGAGAAAAGTGAAGAGGGTTGACTCTTATCTACTTAGTCTGGTAACACACACACACACACATACTTTTTGTTTATTCTATATTTTGACACATTAATTAATTTTTTATCTACTGCTACACACAGCCTATATCGAGTGCCATGTTTTATATAGTGATATTAATTCTAATGTAGCTATCTATCTATGTGGACATGCATATATGTTTGTGTGTGTGTGTGTGTGTGTGTGTGTGTTTCAGGCAAGCTCCACTGAGTTAATAAATGAGATTTGCTCTGGGAATCCAGGGCCAGTTCAGTAATGAGCCACAGCCTTGCACAGCCATGCACTCTGCTACCCTCTCGTTTACTCCTCGATTTTTTCCCCCCTATCCTTCGTTCTCTCGGTACAGCTGTTGCACTACTGTTTTTACATCTATGCTATAAATATGTTTACTAATAATATGTCTATATATAATATAATAATAAGAATAATAGTAATAATACATCGATTATCACCTAGACATTATGTTGTTATAGTAAACATACTGTCGAGGTGCTACTTAAAAGTCTTTCCGACATCAAACTCATCATCAAAATGTATGGCATGAAAGTCATTATCCTTTCACATACATAGTCATCCAGTAAATGTGGGATTACTATAGCCAGATGACTGTAGCAGATTTGATGATATCGTTAAAAAAGGGGGCACAGAAAGCAGGAGGGCAATATAATCACTCAGCAATGTAATCACTTTAGAATGGCTGAGAGAGCACGCTGCAATCCCACCGAACAGACCGGACTATCTGGGAAAAAAAAACAAAACAAAAGTGACGGTTCTCATTAGAAAGTATTGACCCATATTGACATATTGAAAGCAATTTCACTTCATGTGAGCCGGTTTATAATGTAGCAGTCATGTTAATGACTTAAAATCAATGGTTGCAAAAGACTAGTGACTGAATTGTTGTGTTTTTGATATGAATGGCTGGGAAACATTCTCATCGTTGTTGCTGATCTGATGATATAGAGCTTATATAGAGTGTAAAAACTACTGCAGGTGTTTTTATCTATATGTAGGTTTTAATTAGAGTAGGATTTCATGAACATTTTAAGGGTGACAGAGTGGTGTGTAATCCCCCAGGTCCTACTCGCACCCACTCCACGTGGGTCTCGAACCCAGGTCTTCGGCACACTAACAAGGAGGCTGTAGCCACTAGTGTCAGTCACTAGTGAGCCTCTTGAGATCAGGGGAGTGAGGTTTACCTGCACAGCACCCACCGTTGGCCTTTGTTACAGGTGCAGCGTGAAGCGCTTTGTTTAAGGGTCCCTGGTTCTTGTGGAGATTCATACACTATATGGCCAAAAGTATGTGGACTCCTGATCATGACACCTATATGTAGGCCTTCTCCAAACTTAACAAGCACTCAATGCTCAAGAATTTCTTTGCTTGCTGTTGATTTAAGATTTCTCTGAACTGGAATTAACAGAACCGGACATGTTCCAGCATGACAATGCCCCCGTGCATAAAGCAAGCACTATAAAAACATGGCTTGATAAAAATTTTTGAAGACTTCAAGTTCTGACATCAACTCACTGAACACCAGAATGATTTGGAATGCTGAGTATGTGCCAGGCTTTCCCACATGCCGTTAGTGTCTTGTGGTTGAATGGACAATTCCCACAGTTACAATCCAAAATCTAGTGCAAAGCCTTCCTCTAGTGGACTTTTTACACTTGAAATAATGAACCATGGATCACTGTAAACTCTAGGTAAACAGAATCCTGGGTTATCTTATCTCACAGTTCACACTAATCATACTTCTTTCATACCTTCTTGTTTGCATATTTGTAGTGTCCACAACCATGACTGGATAAAAACTGAGTTAAATAAATAAATAATATCTTAAATAATATCTTGTCTTGTGATTTTGCATCAGTGAGGAAAAAATTACCTGTGCCTGAGCATGTATTGTTATCTTTCACAGCTTTCTAAAAGTTTTAGGACATTTTGAGTTGGTCACATGACTGACAGGTGTTCTTTTGATATCCAGCTTCCGCTAATTTTTCAGTGCCGTGTATTTCCTCCTCGCTATGGCGCACAATTTCATGCCGTTTGCTTCCTGACAATACTGAGCCGTTTTTCTGTGTCCTGGTTTTCATGTGATGTGAGGCATGTACTGTTCTGTTCCTAACATCTAGCCATAACATTGTGTGTTGACCATGCAGGGTTAACACCACTAACCTTGTTTCAGAGCAGTGTTTCATAACCCTAGGCAAAAATCGGTGCTAACCCTGCTTATAAATTACCAGTGTGAAATGTTTCTTAACCGGGGGTTAAATGCGGAGTTTAGAACGGCAATAGATTGGGAGTTAAGTGTAAAAAATGTGTGAAAAGCCCTATAGTGTATGTTCTCTCTGTGTCTGCAACAGGTTTTCTTTGGTTTTCTCCCAACTCCAAAAAATCTATCAATAGATGGATTGCTTATAATGAATTGCCCCGGATATGAGTGTGTGTGTGTGTGTGTGTGTGTGTGTGTGTGAGATGTATTCCTGCCTCACAGACCATTTTCTCAGAACCCTGACCAGGATAAAACAATTTCTGACAGCAAGTGTGTGTGTAAACGGCGTTACAGTGTTGGAACAAACATGGATGACTTGATGTTCAGAAACTGAGACAACTCAACTGTGATGATTTATTAAAAGCCTCTGCTTTACACATAAATCAGTTAAAAAACTAAACATACCGAAGGATTTCCCTTTTTTATGCTGTGTTGAGGAGTTAGACATAGAATTACTCAACCACAGCAACACATATGTGTAAATAGTCCTTAAGAAAAGTAATACATGCGCTGACACTAAAAGCCTAAAGCTAAAGACTAAAGCCTTTCACGTTGTGCTTAACCTGAGGTTTTATCGTCGTTCTAAACCTTACATTTAACCCTGGGTCGAGAAATGTTTCATTGCAAGGCGACACGTGTACAGAGTGAAATAATTGTTGTTTTGTGTTAGAATGTTATGGCTAAATGCTTAGCAACAGACATCTAGAGCGGTAAACAATTCTGCTACTGTACAATGATTGCCCCTCTGTGTTTGCTTTCTTTGGTCTTTTCTTTCTTTGCTTTCTTGCATTTGTGCATCACAGGAGGCTTAAAACAGCCAAGACGGATTTACATGGTAGCATTTTTCTCACTGATGTGAAAGTGTGAGGCAACCCGGTTATTTACATTCATCCAATCACGGTTATTGTCACCATAAATATGCAAATAAGAATATTAACCCAGGGTTTAGGATTGTACAGGGTGAAACAGCAGATTATGAATACACGGGTTTAATTGTAAAGTATGAGCAGTCTTAAACATGAAATAAGAGAACCCAGGATTCTGTTTACTCTGGTTTTGATAGAATTGCAGGACAGAATACTGCTCACTCCTCTTCCTTTCATCATAGCACCATGATAAACTGCTCCTACTGAAAAATACTCCATTTCACAACAGATTTTTACTCTGCAGCTATAGATAATTTAAGGAGTAATAGGGTGCAGTAAGAGCCTATGGCATTTCTCGCTCTGTTTTTTGGCTGCTGTTTGAAGAGAAAAATGACAATCTATATCACTTGTCATACTTCATCCACTTCCCTATCTCTCCTTCTCCATCTCTCATGGGTAAATAGATATTTCTGATTTGGCTGAACTCTGACCTCATAGCGCTCTTTCTTTCTTTCTTTCTTTCTTTCTTTCTTTCTTTCTTTCTTTCTTTCTTTCTTTCTTTCTTTCTCTCTCTCTCTCTCTCTCTCTCTCTCTCTCTCTCTCTCTCTCTCTCACATGCATACACATGCCCAGCCCAAGGATGGCTAAGCCATTACAGTAATTAACTGAGAAAGACAGAGGGGGTAGGAAAAGTAGGGGGTTCTTTTTCTGCAGAGGCAGCAGCTTCAGCATGAGGCCGCCTTCAGTTAATCCCTGACTCACATCCATTACGAATGACTGTGAGGTGCAGGTCCAGTAATAATCTAGCAAAGAGCCAAGTAACAGTCACATTTATATGTACAGAACCCAAAGAGAAAGACAACTCAAAAACACTGTGATAGAGAAGATGTTAAAAAAAAAAAAAGGCTGAAGAATTGTTGGAGACTTATTGTCTCTTATATGGAAAGGCCACATATCTTAGAAAGTTCCACATCATTCAGTTAGCTAGCTCTATGCACAGTCAGAGGTTCAATAGAGATGACAGAGATCAAAACTATAACAGAGAATATTTAACATCTCCTACACATTTGGTACATACCCATGACACTCAGGCAGTGAAATAAAAAAAAAGCTCCTTATTACAAGGCCGAGATCAAACATACTGGACTCGTGAAACGTCTGGTTACATTTACTGAAGTTGTTCTTTCCATCTTGGTAGCTGTTCCATCATCCATCTTATCCATTCAATTCCATTAGATTTCACTCTTTTCCTCTGCTATTCTGCCTTTCTCTTCATTAATTTACTGAGATCTTTGAGTTGTTTTCCCTTTTTTCTGCTGAGTGGCCTTGGTGTTGCTGACTAACAGAAATGAGCGCAGGAGAAAAAGTGCGAGAGCGTTGCCCTGTTCTCTGAGCCGGAACCGGAGACGTCAATAAAGCAGTGACAGCTCTGGCTGAGCTGGGCTCTGGCTTCACAGAGAGGGAGAGAGGTGCGTTCAGAGCGCTCTTGGAGACGTGCAGGGGCACAACACTTTGAACACACATTCGATAATATGAAGGCTTTGCTAACAGAAGCTTAAATAGATAGATTTTTGGTGGTATATTTTATTGCTAGAAGGCATTTTTGTGAACCAGGTGGCACCTAACTGCCCACACACACACACACAAGACAACAAGCCTATGTAATTTCATTGGCAAAAAATCAAAGACAAACACTGCTCTGCGCCTGTAAAACGCTCATTTTACAGTTAAGGGGTAAAAAGGGAAAATGAAAATCTTTGATAGGGTTTGCCAGAATCTACTTAATTGGAAAAAACAAAGAGCTCTTTTTTCTCTCCACTATCTCATTAACATTGAGGATTGCAGCTGCTGCTGCAGTTTGTGTTTTCAGGGCTCGCTGACCGAGCCCAGAAAACATTGCCTGTCTTCTTACTTCACACCAGCTCCCTGAGTTTATTCTCTACGTTTGCTTGATCGGTGCCTACTGGAAGACAAAAAGCGTTAAATTAACCTGAGTGGGATTTCCTTTGGCAGCTTTCACAAAGACTTGGCTCCAGCCCATCATTCAGTAAAATGATCTCTCTGCTATAATGTTCAAAGTGTCAATATATTATGTGCATATATCATGTCCCTTGCCTCTGTTTTTTTCTTTTTCACTTTTTTTTTGTTATACTTGTCATGCCACCATCAGTTCTCTTTTAAGAGACTTCAGTCTTTATTCCCTCAATTTATCTGTTGTGGCAAATGCCCTGTTATTAATTTCCTATATTTTACACAGCCTGGAGAAAGGGCCTGCCAAGTTTTGAATTATATTATTGGAGCTTTCAGATATGTACTGTACAAATTTTGATGAATGATGAATCTCTGAGCACCTGGAGAAAAAATCGGAGTCAGTATTATTTCAGATGCTTGTGCTTTTAATGGTAGCCCCGCTTCATCTAATTTATCTGGACCTTAAATGTAGCATCACTTTAATCAATCTGATAACTCTGCACTGAAAATATACTAAACAACATTCTGCATTCACTGCAGTATTTCCCATAATCCCATGCTCATGTTGGATAGTGAACCCTGCAGTCACCTTCCTGAAGATATAGCCTGAACCCTATGAATTGAAATTGGTTTCATGTTTCATGTCAATCTCATGTCAATGTTCTCTCAGAGGAAACCTATAGATACCTATCAGCTCAAAAGTTCTCAATTTTGGTGTTGTGACCCTGCATAGAGTCATCTGAGGTGGACATGGGGTTGCAGGAGATTTTTAACAACCATTATTTAGAGATAAAAAGAGAAGGAGAGAGAGAGAGAGAGAGAGAGATTTTCTGCCAGGTTCACTAATTGAGTTGCGACAGTTCTTCTCTCTCTGTTACATGCTCAGAAGGTTGGATGAATTGATACAGACTTGAGTACACAGACAGGGAATAAAAACACATGTACACAATTGCCAAATGCCTTTATCTTCATCCATCTGTTATTAAAACACACACGCACAAAGATTCCACAGATTTGATGCCGGATCTTCACAGATCAATGCACACATAGTAAAAAGAATGGTGTTTTAGATCAACTATCAAATGGCACAAAATTGGAAGTGATGTTGGGCGTGCAGTTTTTGGAAGTGAGCAGATGTACACCTTCTGTCTTAAAGACTTGTGTATCTACTGGGTCCATGCAATCAGATAGAGGACACAGATGGTGGTGCGTCCAGATGTAGCGGCCCTGTGCTCCCTATAATGATGCTCTCTGGCAAATCATCAACTCCCTAAGACTATCTCACTGGCAGTCTGATAAAGCCAGGAGCGCTGACAAGGGAAGCAACAGTGAGATTACAGGTTGGGATACAAGCCAAGCTAAGGTGTCTTGTCCACAAGGCTGATCTGCCACGTGCCTTCCATTTAGTTGAGCTTGTCACTTGGCTCATTGCACCTCTTGACAATGGGATCAATAGTTATAATTATTATCATAATGGGGAAACAAAAAAAAAGTTTTGTTTGTACCTGTAGTTGTACATTAACAATAAATTGCATTCCATTCCACTGGCAAGTAGTGCACAGACAGAGACAGACGTGTTGGTGCACAATTGGCCGAATCTGCAGCTGTATGCCTTTTTTTTTTTTAAACCATTGCTGCTATTGTGGATGACAGATATGCAATAAAGTACTGTTGATACAGCTTCATTCTGCCTGAACAAATCATGGATTTGGCTGTTATCAATGTTACTGATGGTTTCTCCATGCCCACTGTGTATCAGACCAAACCTGCTGTTCCAGACAAGGCACACGCCGTAAAAATGTAGCTCATGCATTATGGCATAACAACATATTAACAAGTTCACAATGTGGAAGTGAACATTAGCTAGGAGAAAGCTATTTGTGTGCTTTGGCAAGCAATGCACTGTGGGTTCCACTGTCTAAAGACAGGTTAGCATATTGGGTAAAGGAAGTGATTACGCAGGAATAATCAAATACAGGTCAAGAAGTACCTACTGGGTGACCCTACAAGGGACACAACTTTTTGTACTGTACATTTATAAGAAGCAGCATGTGGCTCACAATTTACCTTCACCAGAAGAGTGTGAGGGACTCTCATCCTCAGTAGATACTCTCATCTTTAAATTTCCCTTTGGGATGAATAAAGTATCTATCTATCTATCTATCTATCTATCTATCTATCTATCTATCTATCTATCTATCTATCTATCTATCTATCTATCTATCTATCTATCTAAAAAAATGCAGCTAAATGTAGGAGTGTTGTGTGTTACTTTCGGACAGATGACTCGTCAGGTCAAGTTGTCTAGTGGAGGACTGTCAGGACTAGCACTAGTTTACACTGGTTAACAACAACAGCAACGGGACATTTGTGTCATACCAGGGAACTTTTACAAGTTACCCACATGAGGTCAAGTGCCTGGTCACAAAGTGATGACTTTCTTTTATAAACACAGTAAGGAAACGTGCATATTGAAGTACTCCATTAGAAGGAAACCATTCCACTTTAACTTAAAACTGAGATTAAATACACTGTCCATTTTTTGTAGAATTTCAGCTAAAGCCTTTAAATTATTTATAAGGCTAGAGGCTTACATGCCTCTCCCTATCAGGCAGATAGGAGTCTGGTCCTGTATAATTAGATATAATTGCCTGGGGGCATTGCCAAAATGGCCACTGAGTGGACAGATTTGCCTCTGAGGATTGCTGTCAAAGGTATAAAAAGGCTAAACAATCAGCAAAATTATCAAAGATGTTTTATAAAGTCCCAAATGCAGAGTATGTGATGAGGTGTGCAATGTGGTGAAAAGTTGTGTAGAGATTGTTAAAGTGTTTAGTGTTCTGTGGCATCTTTCTTACATGCACACACACCCACACACCCACACACACCCACACACACACGCACGCACGTACGCACGCACACACAACACACGCATGCACACACACACACACACACACGCACGCACACACACACACACTGGTATAAAGGAAACAACATAGACAAGCTTTCATCTGTTGTTTCTTCTATCCAAATTCAATTAACATGTAGTCCTGGCAAAAGAGTTCTGTCTGCTCTAAAAGCCCAAAGCCTGGGCCTGGATCCCAAAAAAGCAGTTTCATTATACACCCAGCATAAATACAAATGGATTTCACTGAGCTGGGCCCTCTCAGGATTATCCCATGTATATTTCATGTGCTTACTTGGAGGCTGAATGACCAGAAAAAAAGGCAGTAGAGATACTTCAAAGGTCTGTGTTATAATGACAGCAACAAAAATGGATGTTCAAGTTCGACTGCTGGACTCTGGAGTTTTGACCTCAATCCATGCTTTATAAAAACCTAGTTTTATTTATCTGTCTTTGAAATGTGTGTTTAAGCACTGCCAAAACACAGTGTGATCTGTGTGTTATTACAAAATGAAAAAAAAGGACACAGGAAGCTCATAAAGCAGTGAGAAGTAGCAATTAATCCATGTGAGAGAAAGAATAGATATAAATCTAGTGACAAATGAAGTGTGCACAAATTTAACTTAGTTCAGTGATTTAATTTTACAGAAATAAACCTTTCAGCTCTAACCTTCATTAGGCTGTCTGAAGAATATATACTATATATCATTTATTTTCCTACCATAATTTATCCCCTCAAGGAAAAAGGAGTCACTTCAAATCAGTAAATCAATACCAACGAATCAGAATAATTTTTTATTCAATGATGAAATATCCTGAGGGGAGTGGTCTGTTCCAGAATGATCCTGTCCACATCTATACACAGTTGTAGAAAGGAAATTATTTAATCACACTCTGCAGTGTCACCCAGATGAAGATGAGTTCCCTTTCATGTCTGGTTCCTCTCAAGGTTTCTTCCTCATAACATTTCTCATAGTGATACATATAAATTTTAATTTAAAAATGTTTAAAGCTGCTTTGAGAAAATATCCATTGTTAAAAGCGCCATACAAGTAAAACTGAATTGAATTGAATCCACAGGGCAACACTATCACTGAATAGTTTGAGTATTAAAAAGAGCCAATCATAAGCTATGACTTTTGGAGTTGTAATTGTGTGGGTTGATACAGCAGGACCCAAGCATGGATGCTATTTTAATAGGGAAAATCTAACAATCGTAATTGAAGTCCAAAAACCAGAAAGACCTTGAAACAGAAAAACAAAGCTCGGATTTTAACAAGATTTTAATGCATAATTAGATCTGCACAATTATTTAGAATAGAATAATACACAGCAGGATGTACATAGAAATGACATGCGCACATATTGGAGAAATAAAACAATGATACACATGAAAAAGAAAACTTTGAGTCTTTGTCTCAGTGTGAGTGAATTTCCTTCATCGATAGTATACACTATACGTGGTTCTTCCCCAAACTCTTGCCACAATGCTGGAAACACACATCTGTAACCAATGTCTTTGTCTACTATAGCATGTAGTTGCAGCAGGAAAATGCCCTTGTGCACAAGGCAAGATCCATGAAGAGATGATTCGCTAAGGCTGGAATGGAAGAACTCGAGTGGCCTGCACAGAGCCTTGACCTGACCTGAATTGCAATACCGATTACACCACAGGCCTCCTTGCCCGACATCAGCACCCAACCTCACTAATAGTTCTTTCCCAGTAGAGTGAAGATAATTATTACTGCAACAGGGAAACTAAAAATGGAATGAGATTTATTTTCAAAAAGGTATAATGTTTCCACATAGTTATGGTCATATAGTTATTGTTTCCTATCCACAGTACCTTTCTGTCCTTGTCTATTGTGCTGGGATATGATTGGTGTTCTCAAATGAAGAGGTCAAAACAGCACACCATGAAATCCATGCAAGCGTTAATTTGTTGAACAAAGAGCCAGTTAAATTAGTTCTGACCTATACTGAATGCTCACATTCCCAATAAGACCTGATCTTATTAGCTGAGGAGACGTTCCACAAAAGAACAGCAAAGCATCACCTCTCTTTCTCCTTCTCCAGTTATCTGAGAGCATGTCTACTGGGGCACTGAGCCCTGTTTACAGTTACTCCCATTTGTATACACACTGTATGTAACTGAATGAATACACCAAGTAATCAATTGCTTATGCTAGAATCATGACTTTTATTCACCATGAAAAAAACCCCCACACATTCTCATTGCAAAACATTTTGCAATTATAGAGAGCTCCTTTTGAAAACCTCTACCTTAACTATGAATACACTCACCCAGCTCTCACTGTGAACTCGAATGTTTCATTTTTTGAACTCTCGAGTCAGCAGTTGGAACAAAAATAAATTTTTCTCCTCTGCAAGCACAGCTTACCCCAATTATCTAATCAGTTCTTTTTGTTACAGAGAACCGTAATATACAGTAACAACACTTAAAAAACAATGGAGCAAGTTAGAGTTCAGATGAGAAGAGGATGCAGAAAACAAATAAGTATTTTTTTACAGTAATGAGCTATCCTTTGGCAACATAATGGTGCAGTAGGTACCGTTGCTGCATCTAAGCTCCAAGAGAGATCCTGAGCTCAGGTTACTTTCTTTTTGCATATTCCCCCCTGTGCCTGCAGGGTTTTCTGGTTTCCAATCACCTCATAAAAACATACCAGGAGGCAGATTAGCCATGCTAGACATGCCAGGAAGTGTCTATAGATGGTGCCTTGCGATGGACTGTTGTCCTATTCAGGGTATATTCCTTTCTGATTGTTCCTGGAATAGAATCTGAATCTCTGTTTATAATAAAGTGAAGACAAAATGAATGAAGAAAGCTATTATTAATTATGATAATGTTATCAGCAATGGCATGATTTTGGAGGAAGCTGGGAAGTGAACCTAGCCATGAATAATCAACAGTAGCTGTAATCATTAGAAACATTTGAATTAAGAACAGGTCTGTCATAGCTCAAAATGCCTGATATATATATCAAGAGTTTTTCTATAGGATTTGAAAGAAGACCATCTACTGAGAATAGAAATCTTATTAAATCTCTAAAACATGGTGTTGACAAGCATACACATGTACCATAGAGGACAATGGAATATTCCATAGCATAACTATAAAACAAAAAACAGGTATAAAGAGTCCTATTTGAGAGAAATTCTGAAGGCATGAAAGACATGTGCTGTGTGTAGTACATGTGAATTTTGTTCCAGTTTTATAATATTTCCCTGTTTATAATTTCTTTCAATGGCGCTTTCGCAGTCGAATATGTGTGCGTCGATGAGGCTGGCTTTAATCTGAACAAAAGTCATGACAGAGGAAGCAAGATCATAAGACAAAGAGCACAAGACAAAATTGATTGTCCCTGCCCAAAGAGGAGGAATGCTGCCATTAGTCTGCATGGGGTCATCTATCACCATGTGATCACTGGCCCATACACTACAGCTGTCCTCCTGCTATTTCTCAGTGCACCGGATGTCAGATTACACAAGCTATGTTGTTACCTTATATGGGATAATGTCAGGTTATGCCATGTGCATGACATTCAAGACCGTCCATCCACAAATACAATTTTTCCACCATATTCACTGACCATGAACCTAATATTATAATAACTTTCATTACTGCATCATTAATAGCTATAGAATCATATCATTGTTACTATGTGTACATTATATACTATTATCTAATCATTTCATAGAAGTGAATAAATAATTTCTTTTGTCATCCATTCAATTTCCTTCTGCTTCAGGCAGTGGTAGGTCATGTAGTTAAGGCTCTGGGTTATTAAGTGGAAGGTTGGGGTTCAAGCCCCAGCATTGCCAGCCTGCCACTGTTGGGCCCTTGAACAAGGTGCTGAATCCTCTCTGCTCCAGGGGTGCTGTATAATGGCTGACCCTGCACTCTAAGCCCAACTTGCAAAGCTGGGATATGGGATAAGAAAGAATTCCACTGTGCTGTAACATATATGTGACAAAAATAAAGCCTTCTTCTTCTTGCTTTTCCAATGAGCTGAGAAGGTCAGCCCAGACCTCTCTATCCCTGGCCATAAATTCCAGTTTCTATTGGAGATCCATAGAGATATCATCTCTGCAGGTGGTGCTTGGTCTGCCCTGTGGTGTCCATCCAGTGGGATATGCCTGATAAAGCTTTAGTAAAAACCGACCTGGTAACCTGCCTGAAACAGATCGAGTGGCTCATCTCAATTAGGAGGAGCAAATCAGAGTCTCAAATCAGAGGATCTCTGGGATTGCCAAACTCCTCACCATATCCTGGGGACTAGGCCTATCAACCCTGCACAGGAATCTCATTTGAAGAGATGAAGAGATAATATCAGAAATGTCCTCATTAGTATTCAGACTAAACACTAACTACTCAGGCACATGTACATGAATTTGCTCAAAATAAATGGATCTCAGTGTGGTCTTCTCCTGTTCTAGCCCAGCTGCCTCAAAGTTCAACAGGTAGTGTATTTGAGGTGCTTTGCTTTTCTGCTCAGGGTGGTTGTATAGAGTGATTATTTGAATTACCACAGCCTTAATGTTCAAATAGTCTGCGTTATGTGTTTCCACCCATAAAACCACCACTCAATGGATTTTTATTTTTCAGTTTCTGAAATAATCAAACCAGCTCATCTGGCATCAATACCATACCACGGTCAAAGCTCTTGCCCTGTATGCTCTTGACCTGTATGCATACATAATTATATGCATTGTGCATGAGTGGATGATTGGATAATTGCATGGATGAGCATGTTTACAATTGTTAAGGCAGTTGGTGAGTGTATAATAGATATGACATTGTGAATTAATTGAAGTCATATAATCATTCCTGCCTGAACTTCATGCTTTCTGTATCTCCTTATTATCTCATCTAGTCCATCTAGTCTATTTTTCTAGACAGCAATGAATTGCAACTGAAGGGAACTTCTGTTTAATTCTGTTCAGGTTAATTCAGGTTGTCTGAGACACAAGACTTCAGTAATCTAATATCTTCTCTTGAGTGTCAGTAAAAATCTGTATACTGTATACTGAGGGTATTTTTTAAAAGAGCTACACTACTATTGGGTTTGTCTCCCTTTTGCTGCCACAATAGCCCTGACCCATCATGCACTGTGTATACTGACACCTTTCTATCAGAACCAGCATTAACTTCTTCAGCAATTTGAGCAACAGTAGCTCGTCTGTTGGATCAGATCACACAGGCCAGCCTTCGCTCCCCCTGTGAATCAATGAGCCTTGGCCGGCCATGACCCTGTCACCGGTTCATCACTGCTCCTTCCATGGACCAATTTTGATAGATACTGACCACTGCAGACCGGGAACACCCCACAAGAGCTGCAGTTTTGGAGATGCTCTGATCCAGTTGTCTAGCCATCACAATTTGGTCCTTGTCAAACTCGCTCAAATCCTTACACTTGCTTCTAACACATCAACTTTGAGGACAAAATGTTCACTTGAGAAGATAATCAGTGTTATTCACTTCACTTGTCAGTTCTCATAATTTTATGCCTGCTCGGTGTATATTTGATATCTTAATCTATATACTCATAAAGAATTACACTAGTGGGCAAATAAGCTTATTTTAGTTGTACATGTAAAAATTTTATCAAGAATTTTAAACATATCTTCCAAAATACTTCTCTGTCCTTGTCTGTTGAGATTGGAGACCATTGCTCTCCTCATGTAAAGAGATCAAAACAGCACACAAATCCATTATAAAGTGTTAATTAGTTAAACAATGAGCTTGTTCAATTAGTGCGACCTCTGCTGAATGCCCACACACTCTTAACAAGGCCTGATTTTATTAGCTAGGAAGACATTCTACTACACAAGATCTCTCTCTCTCTCTCTTATCATGTCTATGTTTCCTAAGGCACTGAGCTGCATACATGCAGAAATTACTATTATGTAAGCTTTTATCTGATTTTAAGGTATAATGCTTTACAGTTTTGATCAAAGCAAGCATTATATTTATATTTTAATGCTTTTAATATTAGTGTAGAACTGGGGAAAATGCACTGAACTTCATTTATGTCATATATATATAGTTCATTAAAAATGGAGACAAAATATTTCTATGAACAATTCAGCAGAAAAAATATGTGATCCCTTGTGCAAACGTTTGATTTCTGGCAGAAAATGATGTATCATGCTTCGATAATGTACGTAGTATGCATACCAGGACTTTGACTGATGTTCTATTCCCAAATAAATGCTTTTACTTTCATGTGTCTCTGCCTGCTGGAAAGTGGGTTCAGAATTACCATCTGGCTGTAGACTTTCTGCAGATTCACTCATTTATATTATAGCATGAGTATGTTGAGACAGAACCAATGCATCTATGGATCTAATACGATCATCTATGGCTCTAATACATTCGAATAGTCAGAAAGATGGTGTGTGAATGAGAGAGAGAGAGAGAGAGAGAGAGAGAGAGAGAGCAAGTACTTTCTGGTTCCACTTGTCAGACACACCCCTGGAAAACTACCACCATGGTGTCATTACACCCCAAACAGAGTGAACCTTATGATACTTAGCAGAGAAAAACCAGTTAAACCCATCCCATCTATCCAATTCAGACAGACGAAACGAAAACAAACAGAAAAAAACATCACAGGAAGGATGCATTCACAACTGTCAAAACAAAAAAGAAAGAAAGAAAGAAAGAAAGAAAGAAAGAAAGAAAGAAAGAAAGAAAGAAAGAAAGGAATTAAATGAATGAATAGACTTGCACAGAAATAAAACTTAATTACAAATCCCTCTCATATCTAATAAACATTAACGACTGCTAAATAAGGAAGCTAAAGTGGTCTCAGCAAGCACAGTCTGGCTGTCGAGACGGGCCGGCACATGCAGAGCTGGTGGTCCAGAGAGGACAGAGGTAGAGGAGTTGTGGAGGATGAGCTGCATTTCCTCATTGAATGCAGCAAATACACAGCCATTACACACACATACTTACACTCACAGGACAAATTTACTTACTTGATTTCCTTCAGAGACAAGCTCTCCTATCATTTGGGATAAAAGGCATATTGTATTCAGCTGGTCCATCTGGCACTGTATGAGGAAGATATATATATACATATATATATATATATATATATATATATATATATATATATTTATATATATATATACACTACCAGTCAAACGTTTGGACACACCTTCTAATTCCATAGTCTTTCCTGATGTTTATTTCTTTCTACATTGTAAAACAATGCTGAAGGCGGCTGAAATACACAATAATCTCGGTTGAACAGTTGATATTGAGATATGTCTGCTACTGATGCTCTGTAAAGTCTTCATAACGGCTCTAATCTGAGGTGCTGTTAATTGGTGATTTCTGAGGCTGGTAACTCTAAATGAACTTCTCCTCTGCAGCAGAGGTAAATTTTGGTCTTGCTTTACTGGGATGGTCTTCATGTGAGCCAGTTCCATCATGGTGCTTGATGGGTTTTGCAAATGCACTTGACAATACTGTTCTTGCAAGAACTATTCCAGAACACCTGACCTTCGTGTCTTAAAATAACAACTGACTGTTTTTTGTTGTCATTACATATGGATTACTTAAGTAATCAGCAATCTCCAGTATTGTTCTAGAATGGAGAAAATAAATCCCTAAACAAAAAACATTGAATTAAAAGTTGTGTCCAAACGTTTGACTGGTAGTGTATATATATATATATATATATATATATATATATATATATATATATATACACTATATTGCCAAAAGTATTCGCTCACCCATCCAAATAATAAGAATCAGGTGTTCCAATCACTTCCATGGCCACAGGTGTATAAAATCAAGCACCTAGGCATGCAGACTGTTTTTACAAACATTTGTGAAAGAATGGGTCGCTCTCAGGAGCTCAGTGAATTCCAGCGTGGAACTGTGATAGGATGCCACCTGTGCAACAAATCCAGTCGTGAAATTTCCTCGCTCCTAAATATTCCACAGTCAACTGTCAGCTGTATTATAAGAACGTGGAAGTGTTTGGGAACGACAGCAACTCAGCCACGAAGTGGTAGGCCACGTAAACTGACGGAGCGGGGTCAGCGGATGCTGAGGCGCATAGTGCGAAGAGGTCGCCAACTTTCTGAAGAGTCAATCGCTACAGACCTCCAAACTTCATGTGGCCTTCAGATTAGCTCAAGAACAGTGCGCAGAGAGCTTCATGGAATGGGTTTCCATGGCCGAGCAGCTGCATCCAAGCCATACATCACCAAGTGCAATGCAAAGAGTCGGATGCAGTGGTGTAAAGCACGCCGCCACTGGACTCTAGAGCAGTGGAGACGCGTTCTCTGGAGTGACGAATCGCGCTTCTCCATCTGGAAATCTGATGGACGAGTCTGGGTTTGGCGGTTGCCAGGAGAACGGTACTTGTCTGACTGCATTGTGCCAAGTGTAAAGTTTGGTGGAGGGGGGATTATGTTGTGGGGTTTATTTTTCAGGAGCTGGGCTTGGCCCCTTAGTTCCAGTGAAAGGAACTCTGAATGCTTCAGCATACCAAGACATTTTGGACAATTCCATGCTCCCAACTTTGTGGGAACAGTTTGGAGCTGGCCCCTTCCTCTTCCAACATGACTGTGCACCAGTGCACAAAGCAAGGTCCATAAAGACATGGATGACAGAGTCTGGTGTGGATGAACTTGACTGGCCTGCACAGAGTCCTGACCTCAACCCGATAGAACACCTTTGGGATGAATTAGAGTGGAGACTGAGAGCCAGGCCTTCTCGTCCAACATCAGTGTGTGACCTCACAAATGCGCTTCTGGAAGAATGGTCAAAAATTCCCATAAACACACTCCTAAACCTTGTGGACAGCCTTCCCAGAAGAGTTGAAGCTGTTATAGCTGCAAAGGGTGGACCGACGTCATATTGAACCCTATGGATTAGGAATGGGATGTCACTTAAGTTCATATGCGAGTCAAGGCAGGTGAGCGAATACTTTTGGCAATATAGTGTATATATATATATATATATATATATATATATATATATATATATATATATATATATATATATATATATATATATATATGTGTGTGTGTGTGTAGGTATGATTAGGCTCATTTCAATTTGAATTTAAATTTGAGTAAGTGACTGAGAGAGAGAGAGAGAGAGAGAGAGAGAGAGAGAGCAACTGTTCTAGCTTTCCTAATGACTTCATAATTGCATACTGTCTTGTAATAAGGAGTTGTTCATTCATATGGTACAATGAAAGCATGCTATGCTACTTATGCGAGTCAGGTTTTTTCCTGCAAATCAGTTGAGCATGGAGGATTAATAGATATCCCAACTTAATCCAATATAATGTAGCAAATTAATTTAGTCTGTCATTCACTTTAACCTCACAGCCTGTATGTGACGAGATTTCTCAGTAAAATATTTTGCTTTTGTTTAGGTTCCAATACACATTTGCATTTTCGGGGTACGACAGCACTACGCTTCAAATGTCATTGCAATTTGAGTACTGAAATTATAATCAAAACAAAATGAAAATACTCAATTAATCAACACTGCTCTCTTGATTGGACTTTACCTCCTGTTAACCAACAGCACAAATGGGACGAGGAAAAGAAAAAGGCCTTTTATTTAATACCATCTCTATCATAATGTCTCATTTGGAAGGAAATGAATACAAAAAAAGGCATAATATGACAATGACTGCTCATTTTGTTTATTAATTAATTATTTTATTTATTTATTTATTTATTTATTTATTTATTTATTTAGTATTTTTTAAGAATTACCAGTGATATCTGTACTCAATGTATTTCATTATGTATCACCCGAGTAATTAGACATGGATTGACACAGCTCTGGTGTCAAATACTGACATATAAAGGACAATATGATTAGCAGCTCTTTTAGTGGACTTCTCATTCATTGTAAGACAGATGGATGCTGCATCCTCCAGTATCTCCCTCATTAATCCCCATATGCTTTCTCACTGTCTTTCACTTCCTCTCAGTTTCTCTTTTTGTCACTTTATGTTTCTCACTGTCCAAAAAACAGCTCAGTGTATACCTTCTGGTGCTACGATCAGTGGCTTTGTTTCTTTTCTTTTCTTTCCTTTTTTTTTAATTATTATCATTATTCTACAGACACTTCACCAGTGTAGGAATGTACATTTTTTTCTTTCATGTACACAACTTTTTTTTTAAATCCTTAAATTTAATGTTCTGTGCTATGCTAATTAGCCAAAATGTTCCATGGATAAAGCAATAGCCCATTATCTGCACCAACCCAGGTAAGATGTAGCCTGTGTTTAATCAGGATGGGGGCTGGGGAAGTTGGTCTAGTCATGTTACCATGGTAACTAAATCCCAGCACATTCTCAGACTCATAACCTTGCCTTGTCTCTGGTGCAACTCTGATAATACTAACAAGAGAGAGAGAGACAGAGACAGAGAGAGAGAGAGAGAGAGAGAGAGAGAGAGAGAGAGAGAGAGAGATATTAGTAATGTGATTTACAATTTTAGGAGTATTCCAGTGTTTAACAATGTAATCTCTATATAAGAAGAAGAAGAAGAAGAAGAAGAAGAAGAAGAAAAAGAAAAAAATTCTGTTTTCCTGCACTGGCACATAACTGGCACATAAACTGTATTTACTTAAAATGCACTAATATGCTAAAAATTTTATTATTTTAATTATTCATCTAACAATAATGAATGAATGAATGAATTAAATAATTAATTGATAATATTATGTATTTTTTTTCATTATTTCCGCACACAAAGTCCTAGTAAATTTAACAAAGCATATTTTATGTAGAAATTTAAGTATTAGTTTTTCTCTTTTTTTTCATATAAGTAACATTTATTTAAACTTGAGTTTTATTGCACAAAAAAAAATCATTATAACTTTATTTCATGTAAGAGATGTAAGAATTTCATGTAAGAGTTCAAATGACCTTAAATAGTTCCAACCAGAAGTAGATAAAGGTACTTACAGCAGCTTCATGACTTAAAGCTTAAAACAGCCACAATACACTAGGACTTGGCCTTCCAAAACATTTGATAATACATTAGCCTTAGGTCTTAAAACCAACACAAAACAAGAAATAATGAGAAGAACTCAAAAGAAAGAAAATCAGTTACACAATACACTAGTTTCATAAGTTCATGCAAATTATTATGTTCAATAATATTCAATATTCAGTTTAATCCAGTAAATTAAGCCAAATGTACAATTATATTTGTATAATATAATTATATTTTATTATATTATATATATTTTATATTTTATTATAATATAATTATGTTTGTATAATTATATACAAAACAAACAAACAAATAAATTTTAGGGTTTTTTTTAGTAAATATCAAAGATTTGTTTTTTGGCATAAGTGCTAAACTACTAAGTCATTTTTTTTCTAAAGAGGTATAAAGATGTCTAAAAAAGAAGTCTAATAAATAAATAAATTCCAAATATACTTCCAAATAAATAAATAAATAAATAAATAAAATAACCATTAAGTAACCTATAAAAAAAAAAACAATATATAATTCATGACTACAACAGTTATACATGTAACAATGTCTACATACATAAGTGCTTGAGGGCTGTTCATCTGTTCATCTGTTCCTGTCTGCTGCAGTCTTCCAAAACAACACAAAGTAGCACACAGACATATTGTACAGTAGAAAGCACTGAAAATCTCATAAGCAGTAGAAAACATGGATGACATACTGTACAAAAGCACAGAGAAATGTAGCACGGTACAGAGAGCACAGAACATCCAGAAGAACGACAGCTGGCTTTTCCAGATTGAGAGAGCTCACACATTTAGCCCTGGGTAAAAACTGTATTTTTGTGTGCTGGAAACTGGATGCTGACATTTTGCAAGTAATGAATAGTCCTATGTGTGTGGGATAAGTGTGCAAATAATCCCTGTAACTATGCAGAGTAATGAGAGATATTTAAAAGAGTGAATCACTCAGAGGCTCCACTCCACCCCTCGGCTCCTATTTTCTCTCCTCTTCCCCCTCTATGCAGGGTCACTAAATCTTGATAAAGTGACCAAGAGATGACCTCACACACACACACACACACAGGCATCCAGACACATACTCTAGCTCACAACTTACATGTAAAAAAATAAATAAATTTTTTAAAAAAACCTGGATGTTCTGGCATGACAGGAAAAGAGGATGGTTTCTGACTTTATTTCCTAAAATAGGGCAGATGAATTGATTCTGGAGTGAATGTGTGAGAGAATGAGATGACAGGAAATGAGGCGCTTTGCAGCTGGTGCAGCACTACATAGCAGGGGGAAGAGGGAGATGCTAATGGCTGCATCTGGAGAAGTGGATGTCCTTGGCAGAATGACGAGCATGTGCAACTTTTTTAGCTTATTTTTTATTTATTTTTTTATTCTCTAGAGAACACATAGTGATGTCTCGCAAAGCCATGTTTTTCTTTTCCAGTAAATCTTCCACAGATAGCATCATAAAAATGAAATTAGCCCTCCTATTTTTGGAGGAAAAGCAAAGAGCAATGAGTGCTTTCTTCGCGTCTAGAAAATGAAGCCATCATGTTGTAGGTGGGTGTTATTGATGTGAAAATTATTCAGCTTTTTGATTTTTCTTTTCTTTTTTTTTTTCCAATCTACTTGATTTGATTCAACAGTCAGAATCTATTGTAGTGTGGAAAATCTAATAAAGGCAAATGAGTTTTAACCAACCAAATCTAATATGGCATCACAACACCCCCAGCCTACTTTTGACCTTATATAATCCTTATATAATTATGAAAACATATATTTCATAACCTTGTTTTTGTTTTTTTTACTTTTTAAATAATTCACATGTCAGATCAAACTCTGCATCTATCATGGGTACAGACAGAGGTTATTCCCCAGCCCTAAGGGATTCTGGGTCTTATTTGTATTGGGGTATTTTTTTCTATTTAATATCCATGACTCTAATAAAACATGTTCTTTCTGTCCATCTCTCCTACTAATGAATATACAGGGAGAACCTTGTTGTGTCAAAATGGATGGATGACTAGTCGGTAGGTTAAATCAGTTCCCAGTTGTGTGTGTGTAAAAGACTCACTACATTTCTGAACCATCACAGTGACAGTCACAATGGGAAGAATATCTGTGAATAAAGCAGGGCTACATTTAATCCAGGTGATAGCAGTGATGTAGTACTAGACTCCTACACTCAGGACTAGTTTATTTGTGAGAGCTGATTCAGGGACCTGAGTTCCTGAGATTTTTTTGAACCTCACTGAGGGATGAGGAATTTGTTGTTCAGTTACTGAAAGTGCAACTTACCACCAACCGGTTGTGCCCTATTAATAACATAATAATAATTAATAGGTTAAAAAATACCTGTTATGACAGTTATACACATTTGGCAGATGCCCTTATCCAGAGAGACTTACATTTATCTCATACAAATGAGGGTTAAGGGCCTTGCTTAAGGGCACAGCAGTAGCAGTTTCTGGGATTTGAACAAACATCTTCTGAGCAGTAGTCCAACACCTTAACCAATGAGCTACCACTTCCCTTTAGTCCCCTTTATTCCCCCAATATCAGGGGAATAATACATTGCTTTATAGTGTAGCTAGCTTTCTCGTAGCTTTCAAAAAGAATTAGGGAAAAATGCATTAATCCTGCACATTTAGCAAAAATGCTACTCCTAACTGACATTTAGTCCACTTTTTACATTGTGGTTAGTTTAGTAATAATTGTTAAGTTGGTTGAAAAGACATTCCCAGTGATTCTGAAAGCACTGCATATGTTGATGTGGCTCATCACAGCCACTATTTATTGTCTTCTGCATATCAATGCATAGAAACTCCTCAATTAATAAACACCACAAGTTTGTATATAATGTAGTTTAGAGGAGTACAACCAAAAATGATCTAGCCACAATGTGATTTTTATTTATTGTATATTGACAGTTGCTTAGTAATTTGCAGTACATGGGATTTCTTGATAACAGTAAATATTAGTGAGTCATGAATAACATAAAGAAGGATGGATATCAGGTACAGAATTTTAACAAACCAGTTATAAGTCATTATTTGTTGGCTCCACCCAGCACAAATCTGGAGAAATGCCACAAGTCTACAGTCGAAAGATCAATTCACAGTCCTGGAGGTAAATTTAATAGAAAACGCAGTGATGTAAACAGCATAAACAGACAGATTCATAAAGCAGTATTCATAAATAAATATAATAGATACACACATAATTAAAAGAAATGAAGTTTGTTTGTTTGGAAGAGCCACACTGAAAAGGTGGAAATATGTTCACACTGAACAGTAATAAATGAATCTGACTAATTCATGAGCAGCATGGTAGTGTACTGGATAACAAAGGAGTACAAAAGCTCCACCAAAAAAAGTCCACCGAATTTACTTGATTCATTTATGTGCATCCGTTCCACACAAATTAAATCTTTCATTTCAACATCCTTACACCTCCATGTGAATTGATTTATATAAACACAGATTTGAACACAGTTTGGTTCATTTGTTTTTGTATAGCCGACATGATTAATAATAGAGATGTCCACAAAGTCATAAACTGAAGCTGAAGCTCGAACCTGAGACAACTTTGCAAAGTAGCTATGCTGCCCAATGCTGCACTGCTTTTCCTATCTATCTATCTATCTATCTATCTATCTATCTATCTATCTATCTATCTATCTATCTATCTATCTATCTATCTATCTCTATCTAAGTAGCTATCTATCTATCTATCTATCTATCTATCTATCTATCTATCTATCTATCTATCTATCTATCTATCTCTATCTAAGTAGCTATCTATCTATCTATCTATCTATCTATCTATCTATCTATCTATCTATCTATCTATCTATCTATCTATCTATCTACACTATATTGCCAAAAGTATTCGCTCACCCATCCAAATAATCAGAATCAGGTGTTCCAATCACTTCCATGGCCATAGGTGTATAAAATCAAGCACCTAGGCATGCAGACTGTTTTTACAAACATTTGTGAAAGAATGGGTCACTCTCAGGAGCTCAGTGAATTCCAGCGTGGAACTGTGATAGGATGCCACCTGTGCAACAAATCCAGTCGTGAAATTTCCTCGCTCCTAAATATTCCACAGTCAACTGTCAGCTGTATTATAAGAACGTGGAAGTGTTTGGGAACGACAGCAACTCAGCCACGAAGTGGTAGGCCACGTAAACTGACGGAGCGGGGTCAGCGGATGCTGAGGTGCATAGTGCGAAGAGGTCGCCAACTTTCTGAAGAGTCAATCGCTACAGACCTCCAAACTTCATGTGGCCTTCAGATTAGCTCAAGAACAGTGCGCAGAGAGCTTCATGGAATGGGTTTCCATGGCCGAGCAGCTGCATCCAAGCCATACATCACCAAGTGCAATGCAAAGCGTCGGATGCAGTGGTGTAAAGCACGCTGCCACTGGACTCTAGAGCAGTGGAGACGCGTTCTCTGGAGTGACGAATCGCGCTTCTCCATCTGGCAATCTGATGGACGAGTCTGGGCTTGGCGGTTGCCAGGAGAACGGTACTTGTCTGACTGCATTGTGCCAAGTGTAAAGTTTGGTCGAGGGGGGATTATGGTGTGGGCTTGTTTTTCAGAAGCTGGGCTTGGCCCCTTAGTTCCAGTGAAAGGAACTCTGAATGCTTCAGCATACCAAGACATTTTGGACAATTCCATGCTCCCAACTTTGTGGGAATAGTTTGGAGCTGGCCCCTTCCTCTTCCAACATGACTGTGCACCAGTGACCAAAGCAAGGTCCATAAAGACATGGATGACAGAGTCTGGTGTGGATGAACTTGACTGAATTAGAGTGGAGACTGAGAGCCAGGCCTTCTCATCCAACATCAGTGTGTGACCTCACAAATGCGCTTCTGGAAGAATGGTCAAAAATTCCCATAAACACTCCTAAACCTTGTGGACAGCCTTCCCAGAAGAGTTGAAGCTGTTATAGCTGCAAAGGGTGGACCGACGTCATATTGAACCCTATGGATTAGGAATGGGATGTCACTTAAGCGAATACTTTTGGCAATATAGTGTATATATATATATATATATATATATATATATATATATATATATATGTGTGTGTATGTAGGTATGATTAGGCTCATTTCAATTTGAATTTAAATTTGAGTAAGTGACTGAGAGAGGGAGAGAGAGAGAGAGAGAGAGAGAGAGAGAGAGAGAGCAACTGTTCTAGCTTTCCTAATGACTTCATAATTGCATACTGTCTTGTAATAAGGAGTTGTTCATTCAGTAGAATTGAAGCTGTTATAGCTGCAAAGGGTGGACCGACGTCATATTGAACCCTATGGATTAGGAATGGGATGTCACTTAAGTTCATATGCGAGTCAAGGCAGGTGAGCAAATACTTTTGGCAATATAGTGTATCTATCTATCTATCTATCTATCTATCTATCTATCTATCTATCTATCTATCTATCTATCTATCTATCTATCTATCTATCTATCTATCTATCTATCTATCTATCTACTTAAAGTTCACACACACATTACATAACTGCAGGTTTTTGTATATAAATGAGCAGCCTCTGTCTTTTTGAGGTAGAACTGCACAAGCTCCAAATAATGAAGTACTCCATGAATAACGAGTGAATGGGTCGGGTTACATGTGAATTTGTGAACGAGTTTAGATGTTACGTTTGTTACAAAGGAATTTAGAAAACACTAATTAATCAAACCTTCTAACGAATGAGATAACAAAGTGCTAAGCATTTGGAATGTTTGGAAAGTCCATCCCGATCATTTATCCCTGAGTCAATACTTCCCTAATTTCATCTCAGTTTCCAACAGTGGAAAAAGGTTAGAATTTTTTTTCCCTTGCTTGTTGAAGGGACACAAAGAGCAGAGGCAGGTCACTGGTATTGGGCATCATGGTCAAAGAGAGAAAGAACAAAGGTAGTGCTCTTGAGAGGTCTCTTGTGACATTTAAGTTTTCCTTCATGAAGCTGGAACATTTTGGTGGATATTTCGCCTGTGTGCTAGCTTGTTTTGCCATTGCTTTATTGTTCTTTGTAAAAGTACTTCCAACTCCCTTCACCTGGAGTCTCCCAGCCTTCCTCATGTAAAAGGTTGAAATCAAAGGTTGAAAGCCTGGGAGATCGAGTTCAAAATTAAGATCAGAAAAATGTATTATATTGGGCAGACCCTCAGCCTGGTTAGCATTAACTAGCTAGTCTTGGAATACAATTCTTGGCAGCATCACTAACATTGGTGAGGTGAGGGTGTGGTGTTGAACAATTAACATGGCTTGCTAAGCTCATCGCTGATATTATTTGTGGCTGAATTTAGATGGCAGCAGTTCCTGTTTGGACGTGTGTTCTTGTTTGAGCTTGCTGTTATAGGAGTCAAGTGTACCTCTGGCTGTCTGGCTGGTCCAAAATGCACTGTAATCATCTGTCTGTTATTCCCATGGATTTTGTTTTTTTTTCTGCACAAATTTTTTTTTTTTCCTGTGAGTCTGTGTATGTGTGCAGCTTAGAAGTAAAAAGTGCTTTAGTGTAATTGAATACAACATTGCTGGACAGCAAAACCCAGCAGCTGTTTTTCCTCACATTTAAATATTTATGAAACAGAAATGTCTAAATGCATTTCAAACACGATTTATAAAAGAGACTTCGAGTAAATGGCTTGCTTGTTTCTTCCTTGCACATGGTTGCTTTTATTTGGACAGTCTTTGTCTCACATACAGATCATTGCTAGCATATGGGGCGGCTTTGTTGCAGGTGTAAAATTGGAATCACGTTGGAGTGTGTGGAGACGTCCAGCCTGTGTGAACCCCAAAAGGGACAGTCACCAGGGCTGGGAGATTGTGTCTCACGGCTTTCAGCAACACTTCAGAAGTGCTAAGTTCCACGCTGAGCTGTAAACAGATAGAACAGAGAATGTGAAGGGCAGACAACCAGAGAATAGGAAAGGAGGGGTTTGGAGAGAGGAATGCTTTGGGAATGAGACAGGAGGATAATAGTTTGGGTTCATGTCTTATGGTATTCTTTTCATCGCACCTGAATGTAAAAAGGCTGTTAACTGGGAATTGTGATGTGATGTGACTTATGGAACCAGTTAATCGACTAGTAAAATGCTAAATAAACTGAAGATGGAATACATAAATAAAATACTGCTAGTGGCTAGAAAACTCAAGTTGTTTAAAAAAATGTATATTTAAACTTACTATTTAATTCATTAGTAAGTTAATAACTAAATATCTCATTATTGTACTATTATACAATATTATTTTATTATATTATTAATTATTAATTTAATCATACTATTATAACTATTATTCTGTATTATTTTATGCCATGTTATTTTCTTATTTAAATAATTGTGAAGTTACATTTTGCCTTATTTCAAAGTCCTTATTTCAATACATTATGTGTTTAATTGTTTATGTATCACAGAGATACAGGTCAAGAGCTTCATTTCATATGTTCATGTTCACAGCAAACAGAATAAAGAAAAAAAACTGTGATTTTAACCGTGGCATGGATATTTGTGCCTGATGGGCAGATTTGAATATTTAAGAAATTGTTGATCTCCTGAGATTTTCATGCACAACAGTCTCTAGATTTTACACAGAATGGTGTGAAAAACAAAACACATCCTGTGAGCAGAGAGTCTGCAGACTGATACACCTTGGTGATAAAAGAGATCAGACTTGTTTGAGCTGACAGGAAGAAAAAGGGCAAATATATAAATATTACATGTTATTTTATTATTTCAAAAAATATATTGTTTTTCATGTCTCTCATTTACAGATAACCTATGTTTGAAGATAGGTCTGGCTGTCTGAATATTTTCTTTTAGCACATGGTAAAATGGCTGAACCCGGGCTACACATTGAGAGTTACTGTACAGTCTGCTGTTTCAAATGTCATAAAAACATGTGGTTGGAATAAACTATGCCAGTCAATACCATAATATTTATCTTTCTTTTGCCTGTTGACTTACACTGCATTAACAATAATGGACAGGAGGTGGCATGAATGTTATTGAACATGAATGAAATATAAACCTTAAAAGGTGCTTTGCTTATAAGGATTTTAAAAGAAGACTAAGAAATGGCAAAAGAGTTCCTTAGACATTACACAGTATGTTATTATTCATTTTTATTACTTATAGCCATCAACTATTTGCACAATTTTCTTGTTAAGCTGAAATAACAAAATCATTTATTAATAAAAACACAGTGAATTTAAATAACATTGTATACTGGATGAACAAGTCAAAAATAATTATTAAGTAGGAATAACTAAGTGGCTATTAAGTGGAAATAACAACGTTGATAATGTGTTATGGAGTCAATATAATGGCATGAGTTATTGAGTAAAAACTACTTAATAAAATAGTAATAACGTGTAATAACTACATACTATTTTGATATATTGTTAATAATGACATCTAAAGTAAAGAAAAATCAATAACAAGTTATTAAGACAATGTTAAGTAAACATAACCAAATTATTATTCAAAATTCAAGGATTTATTAAGCAAATATTGCTGTAGGTAAATATAAAATATACACAAGTTGACAATAGTGCAATGCTTGGATTTGCCCAATCACTGGTCTGCACAATTTCTTGCTCCACCCCTTTGATCCATGTTCTAGTTCTTTCGATGCCTTTGCAAGAAAGGCATCGAAAATTTATGGTGTTGGTGACTCGGAACCGTTAACATAATGCAGCATGATGGACTCCACCAACCAGACAGAAGGATCCCTGTAAACTACTCGACTTATTATTGATTTAAAATATGAAAACTGTGAATGACACAGTCATTAAAACATGACTTTAAATGTATATTAAAAGCATTTTCGAAAGCTTCAGTAATAAATCACTCTGAACAGGGTATACTGTTGGGAGAGAGCAGTACTTATGTGCAAATATCCTGCTGCCCTTCTGTCAAGTGAGAAAAGCTGAGCCACAGTGTGCTGGGTAATGGTCTTATTGAACACCCCTCAGCAAAACGTTCAGTAATGCTTTTAACCGTGCTGTTATAGCCAAGGCAAGCTGCCTGTCTTTTAAGCATTCATTCACAGAGCATCCTGACAATAATGTGGATTAATAGGGAGATTTTAACTGAAAATGATTGGTATGGCCAGAGAATGAATTAAGCATTGTAGAGAGAAATGTTTAGGTTATGAAAATGAACACTGCTGCATATGTGAGTATGAGTGTATGTGCAGCATGGAAGGCTGATGAATAGGAATGTAATCGACACCAGGGTACCTCATTTACTAATTGAGCTGAGGAAGTAAATCACTGTTTGGTTGTGCTGCAAGTAAGGAGGATTAGCTTTCCTTTAAAATCAATGGGACCTGAAGTGCCTTGTTTTGCTTGTTTTCTGATGAGTACATTCTCCCATAGGGATGAATCAGCATCTTTAACAAATGAGATAAGAGTAATCTCTCTGTGTGTGTGTGTGTGTGTGTGTGTTAGTGAGATCAAAAATAATATCATGTATGTAGAAATTTGATCTAGTTTTCTATACACATTGTCTTTTCACTATATATTGTACAATTATTGTGATTCAGTGGAGAGTTATTCCTATCAGGGTTCAAGGGACAAAGTTTGACCATGATTTGGAGAATTTCTGCTTTGTACGTTCCCTGGTTGACCAAAATGCAGCATGGTTAAACAGAGCTACACAAATGTCTGTTTTAGATCTCTACTTTCCTTACCTAGAGCAGATTAAACTCAAACCAGTAATACAGGACAACAAATGTGTATGTTCTTCTACAGTACATACACAGTACATCACACGTCAACTGATTACACACATATCATAGGCACATTTCTTAGTTGTTATATCACCATTTCAGTCTGAAAATATGACAGGAATCCCACTCAGTAAAAAGCTGTCCATCTGTTCCCCTTACTTTCATTACTGCTATATTTCTGATAGGAAAAATACTTTGCATGTTGTGACTATTCAAGCTGAAATATAGGCATCAATATACTGTATAATATGTGTGTGAAGAATAGAAGAGATATCTGCTGTCTGGGCTCGTTGGAGCAGTGTAACAAATTTGATATTATACTAATATATACAACTTGTTTTGATTCATCTATTTCAAATGTGGTGAGTAGAAGTCAGTTAATCTGTAGGGAGTATCCAGCCATCCATACATCCATTTTCTGTACTGCTTATCATACACAGAGCTGCAGAGAGCCTGGAACGTATCCCAGGGGATTCTGGGACACCCTGGACAGGGTGCCAACCCACTGCAGGGAACAATCTCACACACACTCACACATTACGGACAATTTATAGATGCAAATCAGCCTACAACCCATGTCTTTGTGCTGGGGAAGGAAACTGGTGTACCCGGAGGAAATCCCAGCTGATCTAGTCAGCCGATCTACAGTAAGTAAAAGTCTGCTAATCTATAGTAAATATAAGTCAGCTGATCTTCAGTGTGTATGTCAGTTGGTCTGTAGTGTGTATAATCAGCTGATCTTCAGTGTGTATGTCAGTTGGCCTGTAGTGTGTATAATCAGCTGATCTTCAGTGTGTATGTCAGTTGGTCTGTAGTGTGTATAATCAGCTGATCTGCAGTGTGTATGTCAGTTAGACTGCAGTGTGTATAATCAGCTGATCTTCAGTGTGTATGTCAGTTAGAATGCAGTGTGTATAATCAGCTGATCTGCAGTGTGTATGTCAGTTAGAATGCAGTGTGTATAATCAGCTGATCTTCAGTGTGTATGTCAGTTAGAATGCAGTGTGTATAATCAGCTGATCTGCAGTGTGTATGTCAGTTAGTCTGTAGTGTGTATAATCAGCTGATCTGCAGTGTGTATGTCAGTTGGTCTGTAGTGTGTATAATCAGCTGATCTGCAGTGTGTATGTCAGTTGGTCTGTAGTGTGTATAATCAGCTGATCTGCAGTGAGTATGTCAATTAGACTGTAGTGTGTATAATCAGCTGATCTGTATTGAGTATGTCAGTTAGTCTGTAGTGTGTATAGATCAGCTGATCTATATTGAGTATGTCAGTTGGTCTGTAGTGTGTATAATCAGCTCTGCAGTGAGTATGTCAGTTAGACTGCAGTGTGTATAATCAGCTGATCTGCAGTGTGTATGTCAGTTAGTCTGCAGTGTGTATGTCAGTTAGTCTGCAGTGTGTATATTCACCTGATCTGTATTGAGTATGTCAGTTGGTCTGTAGTGTGTATAATCAGCTGATCTGCAGTGTGTATGTCAGTTAGTCTGCAGTGTGTATAATCAGCTGATTTGTATTGAGTATGTCAGTTAGTCTGTAGTGTGTATAATCAGCTGATTTGTATTGAGTATGTCAGTTAGTCTGCAGTGTGTATAATCAGCTGATCTGTATTGAGTATGTCAGTTGGTCTGTAGTGTGTATAATCAGCTGATCTGTATTGAGTATGTCAGTTGGTCTGTAGTGTGTATAATCAGCTCTGCAGTGAGTATGTCAGTTAGAATGCAGTGTGTATAATCAGCTGATCTGCAGTGTGTATGTCAGTTAGTCTGCAGTGTGTATAATCAGCTGATCTGTATTGAGTACGTCAGTTAGTCTGCAGTGTGTATAGATCAGCTGATCTGCAGTGTGTATGTCAGTTAGTCTGTAGTGTGTATAATCAGCTGATCTGTATTGAGTATGTCAGTTGGTCTGTAGTGTGTATAATCAGCTCTGCAGTGAGTATGTCAGTTAGTCTGCAGTGTGTATAATCAGCTGATCTGCAGTGTGTATGTCAGTTGGTCTGTAGTGTGTATAATCAGCTGATCTGCAGTGTGTATGTCAGTTAGTCTGCAGTGTGTATAATCAGCTGATCTGTATTGAGTATGTCAGTTGGTCTGTAGTGTGTATAATCAGCTCTGCAGTGAGTATGTCAGTTAGTCTGCAGTGTGTATAATCAGCTGATCTGTATTGAGTATGTCAGTTGGTCTGCAGTGTGTATAGATCAGCTGATCTGCAGGTTGTATTTCAGTTGGTCTGTAGTGTGTATAATCAGCTGATCTGCAGTGTGTATGTCAGTTAGTCTGTAGTGTGTATAATCAGCTGATCTGCAGTGTGTCAGTTAGTCTGTAGTGTGTATAATCAGCTGATCTGTATTGAGTATGTCAGTTGGTCTGTAGTGTGTATAATCAGCTGATCTGCCGTGTGTATGTCAGTTGGTCTGCAGTGTGTATAGATCAGCTGATCTGCAGGTTGTATGTCAGTTAGTCTGTAGTGTGTATAATCAGCTGATCTGCAGTGTGTATGTCAGTTGGTCTGTAGTGTGTATAATCAGCTGATCTGTATTGAGTATGTCAGTTAGTCTGCAGTGTGTATAATCAGCTGATCTGTATTGAGTATGTCAGTTGGTCTGCAGTGTGTATAGATCAGCTGATCTGCAGGTTGTATGTCAGTTAGTCTGTAGTGTGTATAATCAGCTGATCTGCAGTGTGTATGTCAGTTAGTCTGCAGTGTGTATAATCAGCTGATCTGTATTGAGTATGTCAGTTGGTCTGCAGTGTGTATAGATCAGCTGATCTGCAGGTTGTATGTCAGTTAGTCTGTAGTGTGTATAATCAGCTGATCTGCAGTGTGTATGTCAGTTAGTCTGTAGTGTGTATAATCAGCTGATCTGCAGTGTGTATGTCAGTTAGTCTGTAGTGTGTATAATCAGCTGATCTGCAGTGAGTATGTCAATTAGACTGTAGTGTGTATAATCAGCTGATCTGTATTGAGTATGTCAGTTAGTCTGTAGTGTGTATAGATCAGCTGATCTGTATTGAGTATGTCAGTTGGTCTGTAGTGTGTATAATCAGCTCTGCAGTGAGTATGTCAGTTAGACTGCAGTGTGTATAATCAGCTGATCTGCAGTGTGTGTCAGTTAGTCTGCAGTGTGTATATTCAGCTGATCTGTATTGAGTATGTCAGTTGGTCTGTAGTGTGTATAATCAGCTGATCTGCAGTGTGTATGTCAGTTAGTCTGCAGTGTGTATAATCAGCTGATTTGTATTGAGTATGTCAGTTAGTCTGTAGTGTGTATAATCAGCTGATCTGTATTGAGTATGTCAGTTGGTCTGTAGTTTGTATAATCAGCTGATCTGTATTGAGTATGTCAGTTGGTCTGTAGTGTGTATAATCAGCTGATCTGCAGTGTGTATGTCAGTTAGTCTGCAGTGTGTATAATCAGCTGATTTGTATTGAGTATGTCAGTTAGAATGCAGTGTGTATAATCAGCTGATCTGCAGTGTGTATGTCAGTTAGTCTGCAGTGTGTATAATCAGCTGATCTGCAGTGTGTATGTCAGTTGGTCTGTAGTGTGTATAATCAGCTGATCTGCAGTGTGTATGTCAGTTAGTCTGCAGTGTGTATAATCAGCTGATCTGTATTGAGTATGTCAGTTGGTCTGCAGTGTGTATAGATCAGCTGATCTGCAGGTTGTATGTCAGTTGGTCTGTAGTGTGTATAATCAGCTGATCTGTAGTGAGTATGTCAGTTGGTCTGTAGTGTGTATAATCAGCTGATCTATATTGAGTATTTCAGTTGGTCTGTAGTGTGTATAATCAGCTGATCTGTAGTGAGTATGTCAGTTAGTCTGTAGTGTGTATAATCAGCTGATCTGTATTGAGTATGTCAGTTGGTCTGTAGTGCGTATAATCAGCTGATCTGTATTGAGTATGTCAGTTGGTCTGTAGTGTGTATAATCAGCTGATCTGTAGTGAGTATGTCAGTTAGTCTGCAGTGTGTATAATCAGCTGATCTTCAGTGTGTATGTCAGTTAGTCTGCAATGTGTATAATCAGCTGATCTGTATTGAGTATGTCAGTTAGTCTGCAGTGTGTATAATCAGCTGATCTGTATTGAGTATGTCAGTTTGTCTGCAGTGTGTATAATCAGCTGATCTGCAGTATGTCAGTTAGTCTGCAGTGTGTACAATCAGCTGATCTGTATTGAGTATGTCAGTAGGTCTGTAGTGTGTATAATCAGCTGATCTGTATTGAGTATGTCAGTTGGTCTGTAGTGTGTATAATCAGCTGATCTGTATTGAGTATGTCAGTTAGTCTGCAGTGTGTATAATCAGCTGATCTGTATTGAGTATGTCAGTTGGTCTGCAGTGTGTATAGATCAGCTGATCTGCAGGTTGTATGTCAGTTAGTCTGTAGTGTGTATAATCAGCTGATCTGCAGTGTGTATGTCAGTTAGTCTGCAGTGTGTATAATCAGCTGATCTGTATTGAGTATGTCAGTTGGTCTGCAGTGTGTATAGATCAGCTGATCTGCAGGTTGTATGTCAGTTAGTCTGTAGTGTGTATAATCAGCTGATCTGCAGTGTGTATGTCAGTTAGTCTGTAGTGTGTATAATCAGCTGATCTGCGGTGAGTATGTCAATTAGACTGTAGTGTGTATAATCAGCTGATCTGTATTGAGTATGTCAGTTAGTCTGTAGTGTGTATAATCAGCTGATCTGCAGTGTGTATGTCAGTTAGTCTGTAGTGTGTATAATCAGCTGATCTGCAGTGAGTATGTCAATTAGACTGTAGTGTGTATAATCAGCTGACCTGTATTGAGTATGTCAGTTAGTCTGTAGTGTGTATAGATCAGCTGATCTGTACTGAGTATGTCAGTTGGTCTGTAGTGTGTATAATCAGCTCTGCAGTGAGTATGTCAGTTAGACTGCAGTGTGTATAATCAGCTGATCTGCAGTGTGTGTCAGTTAGTCTGCAGTGTGTATATTCAGCTGATCTGTATTGAGTATGTCAGTTGGTCTGTAGTGTGTATAATCAGCTGATCTGCAGTGTGTATGTCAGTTAGTCTGCAGTGTGTATAATCAGCTGATTTGTATTGAGTATGTCAGTTAGTCTGTAGTGTGTATAATCAGCTGATCTGTATTGAGTATGTCAGTTGGTCTGTAGTTTGTATAATCAGCTGATCTGTATTGAGTATGTCAGTTGGTCTGTAGTGTGTATAATCAGCTGATCTGCAGTGTGTATGTCAGTTAGTCTGCAGTGTGTATAATCAGCTGATTTGTATTGAGTATGTCAGTTAGAATGCAGTGTGTATAATCAGCTGATCTGCAGTGTGTATGTCAGTTAGTCTGCAGTGTGTATAGATCAGCTGATCTGCAGGTTGTATGTCAGTTGGTCTGTAGTGTGTATAATCAGCTGATCTGTAGTGAGTATGTCAGTTGGTCTGTAGTGTGTATAATCAGCTGATCTGTAGTGAGTATGTCAGTTAGTCTGTAGTGTGTATAATCAGCTGATCTGTATTGAGTATGTCAGTTGGTCTGTAGTGCGTATAATCAGCTGATCTGTATTGAGTATGTCAGTTGGTCTGTAGTGTGTATAATCAGCTGATCTGTAGTGAGTATGTCAGTTAGTCTGCAGTGTGTATAATCAGCTGATCTTCAGTGTGTATGTCAGTTAGTCTGCAATGTGTATAATCAGCTGATCTGTATTGAGTATGTCAGTTAGTCTGCAGTGTGTATAATCAGCTGATCTGCAGTATGTCAGTTAGTCTGCAGTGTGTACAATCAGCTGATCTGTATTGAGTATGTCAGTAGGTCTGTAGTGTGTATAATCAGCTGATCTGTATTGAGTATGTCAGTTGGTCTGTAGTGTGTATAATCAGCTGATCTGTATTGAGTATGTCAGTTGGTCTGTAGTGTGTATAATCAGCTGATCTGTATTGAGTATGTCAGTTTGTCTGCAGTGTGTATAATCAGCTGATCTGCAGTATGTCAGTTAGTCTGCAGTGTGTACAATCAGCTGATCTGTATTGAGTATGTCAGTAGGTCTGTAGTGTGTATAATCAGCTGATCTGTATTGAGTATGTCAGTTGGTCTGTAGTGTGTATAATCAGCTGATCTGTATTGAGTATGTCAGTTGGTCTGTAGTGTGTATAATCAGCTGATCTGTATTGAGTATGTCAGTTGGTCTGTAGTGTGTATAATCAGCTGATCTGTATTGAGTATGTCAGTTGGTCTGTAGTGTGTATAATCAGCTGATCTGTATTGAGTATGTCAGTTGGTCTGTAGTTTGTATAATCAGCTCTGCAGTGAGTAAAATTCAGCTGATATATAGTGAGTTTAAAGCCTCCCTTTTTTTGCAATGAGTAAGTCAGTTAATCTCCAGTGTGTATAATCATCTGATCTGTGGTGAGTTCAAGTGTACATGTTTGTTTTCATAGTCACATGCTATGTAGAGAGCAATTTTCAGTTGAGTTTCTGTCTGTTTGAGAGAGTAGTATATTGTGTAGTAATCACTCATTCATTGATTATGTCAGGCCACTTTTTTCCACAATTCTCTATCATGTTGAAGGGCACTTTAACTTTGAAGTAACCTTTGCATTTTTAGAAAAACATTTGTGTGTCCTGTGTTTAGGAAAGGAATGAGCAGACTCTGCTTTCTGAAAAAGCTCAGGTCCTTCAATGTTTGCAGAAAGCTGTTAGACATCTTGAACCAGTCTGTGGTAGCCAGTGAAGCCTTCCTTATAGCAGTATGCAAGGGAAGCAACTTCAGAGCTGGAGATGCAAAAGGCTGGTTTGGTCTTGGGCTGCTCTCTGGACAGTTTTGAGGTCACTCAATAAACTCACATTCATTCTGGACAATAAACATGATCTACTGGTTAAACAGTAAAGCTCTTTTAGAGGGAGACTCATTCATCTATCTATCTATCTATCTATCTATCTATCTATCTATCTATCTATCTATCTATCTATCTATCTATCTATCTATCTATCTATCTAAAGAAAGTGACATACTGTATTATAGACCACTTTTCAGACATAATAAAGTCAATAGAATGGGTGCTAATATTCATATTTTATTCTTTCAGTTTTATATGCATGTATAAATGATACATGATGGAATTAAGTTATTATTAATATTTAACTATTGACTATACAATTAATATAAATTAAAGTGGTTTAAGGAAAAGGTGGCTGAGTAGTTAATACAACCTCTGGGATTGGGGGTTAGATTCTGACCTACACCCAGTGACGTTTGCATGTTCTCCTGTGCTTTGGGAGTTTCCTCCAGGTTTCCTCAACGAGTCCAAGAACATGCACTCTAGGCAGATTGACATTTCCATAATTGCCGATAGTGTGTTTGTGTTTTTATTTTTAATCTTCTCACTGTTGAGTGATTAACTGTAATAAAAAATTTAATAAACATTTCCCTTTCTCTGCTGAAAATCTGGAAGCACAATTCTTTGAAAAGCTCATCTCTGAAAAGTTCCCACAAGGTGTTCCTGTATAAACCGCTTATAATCAGTAAACATCCTTCAAGACTAGCAAACACAATGTCCAAATTCTTATCAGTTCACACACTAGAGCATCTCTTTAACCGTGTTCTGCTGACGTCTTTCCTCAGACTGTGAATAAGAGCAGACAGCAAAATTCTCTAGGAAACAGGAAAAGAGGCTTTTGTGGCTATTCCATAAGATAGCCATTATTGGGGTCAGCAAGTAAAAGTAATGATGTGGCCCCTGTCAGGTAGAAAAATCACTTCATACCTGGAGGAAGCAGATGAATGTTTGAACAAGGTGTGATAAACTACTGTAAGCAGTAACCGGAGCCTTAGTAGCAAGGAAAGAGACACGGAGTGAGAGAGAGGAGTAAATTTAGTAGAGAATGTAATGCTCTAAAACAGCATATTTGAGAAGATCTTGTTTTGCCATCACACAAGCAAACATTAAGCTCAGAAAGGTAAACATCATTCCTAATCGTTTCACTCAGCATTTACATAATAATTTAATTTCCTTTTGCCATTCTGAACCATGTGCCATGGACAAGGTGAGCTCCCTGCTGACCCCTCAGCTGACTGGATATTCCCATCCATTTCTCTCCCATGACAGACATCCAACTATTACAGGCCAATTGCTGTTATTTCCTCAGCATGGCTTTTATCTGTTACTTCTGCAAAAGGTCACACAATGTGGGCTCTCCTATTCCTGAGGGAAGTCACATAGTTGGGAATGTGGGCATGGATTATAAATGGCCTTGAGATTGGAAATTGTCACCAGGTGCTTTGCTGTAAAAGGGTCTTGGCTATAGAATAAAGAACATTCTGGGTTTTGTGTTGTGTTTGTGTACCTGACAGCGAGACCTGTGTTTTCTAGGATGTATTGTCCCCAATTACACCAGGATGTTTCATGCTGTTTCTTGTATCTGGATTGTTCCGTGATAAGATTTTATGCACAAGCATTAATGCTCTGGGAGCCAGACTGAAATCTGATTGCTGTATATTATATAACCTGCAAATCTGCTTATAACATGTGACTGATGATTTCATGTGTTATTTCTTGCTTATAGACATCTCTTGAAAATGGTTTGTGTATCCTTAAATGCAATTTTGTGTCCTGTTTATATTTCAGCAGTCAAGTAAGACATATATTCTGATATAAAATATATTATGTGGGAGGAGCACATTTGCCTTGCACCTCTGGGGGTAGATTACCACATATGCCCTGTGTGCACAGAATTTGCTTGTTCTCTGCATGATTCAGAGATTTCCTCTGGGTACTCCAGTTTCCTCCCCAGTCCAAAGGCATGTGTTGTAGGTTGAATGGCATTTCTAAATTGTCCATAGTGTGCGAATAAGACAGATTGAATGGAAATTGATTGAAAATGGATGGATGTATGGATGATATTGTATAGGTATTTTGGTAAACCAGTATGACTTTGAGAAACAAAAGCATATACTCTGGCATTTGCTCAAATGTGGCTCAGAATATAAAAAAGCAAGTGTATGTGTCAGTATAATGCATGTCAGGAGCATCATAAACTAAGGATAATATATTTATCATTTAATCATTCATCTTCAGTAATCAGTACATCAGCTTACATGCATGTATTTTTGGACAGTCAGAGGAAATTTTAGAACAGGGGTATCTAATCTTATCCACAAAGGGCCGGTGTGGGTGCAGGTTTTCATTCCAACTGAACAGAAGCCACACCTGAGTCCACTGAAAGCCAAGATCAGTTGATTAGCCAGTTGGAATCAGGTGTAGCTTCTGCTTGGTTGGAATGAAAACCTGCACACACACACCAGCCCTTTCTGGATAAGATTGGACACCCCTGTTTTAGAACCTAGAAGATACCCATGTGAACACAGGGAGAACAAAACTCTCTACAGACAGTATCAAACCCCAAACCTTGGAGCTTTGAGGAGGCAAGACTACTAACTGTACCAGCATACAGACTAATGATAATACCATCTAGATATAATCCTGACCAAGCATAAATTTGGTCATGTGCTAAGTGGACTGGCTCCTTTCTCACTTTAGCGGTGTAACTGCATCTGCTCTCTTTAATAATAATGATTTTTTTGTTTTAACTGCATGCTATTTAAAATCATAGACTCATTCGATCTTATTGATAAAAAGAATTTGGTCAATTTGGTTTCTCTATTATACCGAAAAATTTGTCACTGTAGTGAAATGTGAATCTCTGCATAGATAGATAAACTAAGCCCAGTGTGGTCAATGCTACCTCCTGTACTATCATGCTGCTTTGAAAAAGTGACTGTATATTAAAAAGTGATATGTTTATTTGATATGTTTGAAGGGGTCCATTTCACGTTCTAAGCAGTTATTGATGAAGGCTCTGTGATAACAGCACTGTGGATCAGCTAGTCAGCTTTTTCAGCATGGGGTATGACAGGGGTAATTTACCCACCTCTGCTGTACAGCCTGCACTTGCAGTGTTGTTAGAACATCTTCACAAGAATCAAGTTGCATTTATTTATTTTATCTTTTTGACAGATTACTTGGCCCCATATCTCCCTGCCATAGAAAATAATGTTAATTTAATTAAGCATAGTAGTAATATGTAGTGTCTCTGTGCCATGGTAAGTCTAATTTGCATACCCATCAGCCCCTGGGGCTGCCTGTTAATGTTTAATGTGATGTTTAATGTCCTTGCTTTATTAGATTAAATGTTTATTATTAGTGAAGGAATATTTCACTGTGCTGGTGTATGTTGTAGGGACACATCAGTTTAAGTTTGTTTGTGCTCATCATTTTGTGAAGCTTAGCGGTCTGTATTTGTGCTATTAGACTGTTTTTCTATTTTCTTTTAAAAGTGTGGTGCTTTACTATGCTTTCTGGTCAAGCTTATTTCCTCACTGATGTCACAAATTTTGTCTTTGCTTTGTCCACTAAGGCATCTATAGACTTGTGGAATATTAAACATTGAATTATTGTAATCTGGATTTTTTCTGGAATATTTTGCATCTATTAATCTCTCTCTCTCTCTCTCTCTCTCCTTCTGTTGTTACTTTTCATCTGTTCTGACAGATTTGGCAGATAACAGCTCCTGCTGCTTATTGAAAAGCTGACTAATCATCAGTTTCTCTCTACTGTAGTTTCCCAGCTGTCTCCATCCAAGCTTTGCTGCTTTCACCTTCAGCAGGATTCTCCTTTCCCGACTCAACCTTCACACCTGGCCACACCAGACATACTGTACATTTTCCATGTATCTGATGCTGGTTGCTTGTTTAAATATGTTACTACAGGATGCATGTCATGGTTGTCTGTTTTGTAAACCCAACAAAAAATTAAATTGAAATAAAAATCCATTAGCAACTGCTCAGTGATCTTGATATTTCTTCAAAAGACATTCTGTATATTCAACGGTATTATTAATAAGACTTAAATAATATTCATTATTAATAACAAGCTACCTATAATGGTACGACCATCAGGTTAGTGAAATATCATGTGGAGAACATACTGCTGTCTTCTCCAATGCTCATTAGAAACAGACCAGCATATTGCACAAATAAGCAGAGACAAGTGACCCTGGATATGTCCTTATTCACTGAGATCAAGGTGTTTCCCCATAGAGAGAGAGAGAGAGAGAGAGAGAGGCAGATCAGGATGGGAAAAAGAGTACTAAGAGGACAAAATGACCTCATTTGTCTTAGAGTTAGAGTCAAATCTATAGAGTTCCACCAATAATGGCACCTTTTTATAGGAAGGCTATTTCAGTAGAAGATATACTTACATCCTCTGCATAGCCTACACATTTCAATATCCGATTAAGTACATCGACAACTTGATTGCATGGGAAATGTGTATAGTTTTGAACAAGTATAAATATATAAATATTGTTTCATTTTATGTGATTGAACACTAATATAAAGCCAACTCTATGTCTACAATATGAACTTGGTTTTTTCTTACCTTGACTTTTCTAAATCCAGCTGTCTTACTGCAATCACTGTTTGTTTAATTGGATCTACTTCATGATATGCAACTAAAATAGGAGCTGCTGGGGATGCTAGTAAAAGACAGACATAGAGATAGAGAGAGAGAGAGAGAGAGAGAGAGAGAGAGAGAGAGACAAGCCAGTAATTTAAGTGGACATCCAACTGTCATAACAGGGTATATGTGATTTGCCTTCTGCTCATAAAATAACTAGAGAAAATAACCCTGACACACATCACAGCACATGAGAGGAAAAAAAGTAACACACATACACACATGTATGCACAATTGCACATGCACACAGTAACACACACACGTATACAGAGAGAGAGAGAGTGAGAAAGAGAGGGGGGCGTCAGGTTATTCCGCCCTTCCTGTACACTTGTATCTCACTTCCTCTCGTCCCATCAATTTTCCCTTTCTGAAATTAATTCCCCTTTCCTTGCCCACGCCCCCTTATCATCCATCTCTCACACTCCCCGTTGCCCTCTCTCTTTCCTCATCTCTTTCTCCTTGTCTCTCCTGCTCTTGAAGCTGAGCTGTAACAGCAGGCCTGTACTATGAAGATGGGGGTTCAGCTAATGCCACAGGATCTGGACCGTATCTTCACACTAACACTACAAATGACACATCGTCACATACACACATGCCTTTCACATTCATCCACTCATGATTTTGTAATTAGCGCTGGCTGTTTAGACAAAGCTTTTTTCTGTTTTTTCGTCTTATCACTGAGCTAACAATTGAATTGTTTACCAATGAAAAAAAAAATTGCTTTTAATTCCCTCGATTCCTCTAAATTTCAAACCCCATTTTTAATTCATTACAAAGCGTTCAATTGTCATGCCTTAAAAACATACAGAGCAATGAGAAGTCCTAAATTCCTGAACAGGCATCAGTGCTTTTCATTTATTACATAATGTGATTGAGGGATGAAAAAGAGAGAGAGAGAGATAGAGAGAGAGAGAGAGAGAGAGAGAGAGAGAGAGAGAGAGAGAGAGAGAGAGCAGGAGAACGGAAAAGTAATTAGGTGAGCACATTGTCGCTTCAAATGGAAATCCGTCCCAGGAAAATGACAGGCACAATCAAAGTCAGTTCTGCTTGGTGGAATAACGCAAGCACAGCCACTTCTGTCCATTGTGGGATTTCACGGGTGAACGTTTTGTGTGCTTAGCATTTTACTCTATCTGCTCTCGCTCTCTCATTCTTGTTAACCCACAATACAAAAAAAAAACAACCTGATTCCTCTGATAGCACATCCATCTATGTGCATGTGTAATTAACGCTGTTAAATCACCATCATGTAAATGTTCTGTATGCACAATGTACTACAGCTGTTTTTCCGTCACATTTCTATGACATGTCCTCACAATTTATGGTTTTCCACAAGATTTCTAAAGCTACAGACACCTGGTTTGGATCCACTTAACCCCTGAGACAGAAAAGTCACTGCAAATCAATTCAGCGTTCTGACTGATCACCCTTATTCTAAGATGAAGCTTTTCTATCCTGATGGGAATAGTCTCTTCCAGGATGACTCCTCCCCCCCCCCATCCACAGGGTACGAGTGCTTGCTGAATGGTTGATGAGGAGGTTTTCTCATGAGTATCTCACACCAATTGAACACATATAGGAGATGTTTGACTGATGTGTTAGACAGCACTCTCCACCACAACCATGGAAACCACTTCAGGGAATATTTTTTGGTGGCTCGTTGTGACCTTACTAAGACATGTTACGCTGTTTTCTATTCATTTGTCGCCTGTCTCTATGAAACATGAAAATAAAGACATGCTTTTCACAGTTCTGTTTTCTCCCCCTTTTTATATGAATAAATATAGAGACTGACAATATTGCCATATTATAAATATTGAACATAGATTTTTGGAAAATTGGATTTCAGAAAATGTACCAACAAAAAATAAGAAGGAAGAGCTGTGTGGTTTTCAGTAATCCCATTTACTACATATTTTTCAAACACACATGCTGAAATGCCCCCAAAAATCCTTGGTATAATTAAACTGTTTAAATATTACCATCATTTCCACATTTAGCTCCCCTATCCTCAATTATCCTCAATTACCAACTAATTATTGCTTCATAATAAATTATAAATACACATGCACAGTCCATATTTTATAGGACTGCCTATGCATACTAACCTTGAACTTTAAATGGTATAAAATATAAAACACACACACACACGTATAAAGAAGACAGTGTAAATATCTCCATACATCAAGGATAAGCCTTTTGTCAACACTTCAGGCATATAGATGGTCTCCATGGCAACATCACTACACATGAGACACTATATTCCAGGACTTAAATTCCCTTTCTTACACACAAATATAGACACTCATGACATGCATATACACATTTCTGGAGACCTTTTCATGTTTTTGTCTTTTTCTTTAGAATTTTTTGAATATGAAACTTCTCATGAAAATAATCAGTATATTGACTACAAGTCTGCGGGTGCAGTCACATTCATGAGTTTCATTTATGTATGTGTGTGTGTGTGTGTGTTCTAAGGAGTGGCCCTGTCTGTGTCTGTGCCCTTTGTCCACATGGCCTGTTAGCTTCACAGATGACAAATGTGGCCTAATCTCTTATCGATCTGGCTCATTCTCCTCCAGAAACCCATTTAAGGCACAGAAGCAGAACCCAACCTCAACAGACAGTGACTATCAAGTCTCCTCTAGTCCTGTAGTGCACACACACAGCACTCTTCCAGATATATACATGCTTATAAATATACTATATGGCCAAAAGTATGTGACCATCTGACCAGCACAGCCGTATGTGGGTCTTTTTATGCCGTGGTATTATAATTTCCATTCAAGGAACTCAGGGGCCAGAAACCAAAGGTCTTCAAAGGTCTTTAAAGACAAGAGGGGGCTAAATAAACATACATGTATTCATATCATGCATATACATACACTAGCCAATACAGCCACAATACACAACCAAGGTTATTCCTAAAGAAAGCCATCCAACAAATGTCAGTATCCAGGTCTTTAGACAGAGAATCAATGATAATTCAACACAATGCTTCCACCACCATGCTTCACTGTGTCAAGATCTGCTTTATATTTGCCACAAGCACAAACTTGTCTGTATCAAATGCAATTTTTAACATCAGTTAAAAAAATTTTCAGTAAATTCATTACTGAAAAAGGTGCAAGCAACCCTTGGACTTGTTTAAGATCACAGTGAAGATGTCAGCTTTATATGAAATCACCCCAGGGATTTATAAGAACTCTTTAGCATGCCTGAATGCTTGATAAACACAATGCAAATGAAAAACTCTTAACAACTACAAACTGCTTGTGCATACAATATAATTATACTCATATATACAATATATATATGTGAATATATACATATATATTCATATATAATTATATGAATTTTTGTTCACTAAAATGATATGGAAGAAATAGTCTGTTATCAGCATGTCAGATATCTTCAAAATACAGTTTTTGCATCCAACTATTTTTTCACTAACAAAACAACTAACTTTCATGTTTTGTTCTGTTTTTGGCTGATGTGTATTCATTATTTTCTCATTAGTGAGACAAACATAAATGTAATAATAATAAAACCTTAATTAATATGCACCAGAAATGGGCCAGATACATATGAAAGGGAAGGGAAAGAAAGGAATGCATGAGATTTTCTCCATGGCTGAGGGGATATTGATTAGCCACTAAGTTTCTCTGTAATTGGAGGTAATTTGCTGAGAGACAGCAGAGCTGGACCCAAGAGTGTGTGTGTGTGGACAGAAGTTGTATCCATGGAAATTAGGCTCATAGAGAGATGTCAAAGTCCAGGCTTATACTCAATCTCCCTTGGATCACATTAAAGAATAGAAAGGGAGCATTTTAGCTGTTTGAGCACACGGGGGGAGAGGAAGTGCTCTAATTTTGGCTGGATGTGTTGGTCTGCGGTGTGTTTGTGTGACAGGACACAGCAAAACACGGCAGCATTTACTTGTGTGTAAGGACTTTAATTTTAAACACAGGAAGTAGATGTGAGTGCTGCAATTTGGCTTGATTTAGTTCACACTGGGAAGCACTGCAGCACTTTTTTGTCCCTTTTAACCCTGAAGAGAATTGAAGGATTTCAGTTGATGCATTAAACAGTGTGCTGGAATTAAAACTAGTTTAAAAAAAGTGTATAAATGGCCTATAATGGTGAAATGGAAGAGAAAAATAGAGGAATGAGAAAGAGATCAGAGGAAGTTTAGCCATTCTTTGATAACTAATAGTGATGACTGAAACCAAGCCGTATTTTATTTATAGCAATGTAAACACAAACACAGAGCAAAAATACTGGTATTTTTATGACAAACAGTCCAGTCTGTAACCTGGTACAGAGTGGTTTACTTGTTTAACCAGGATTAGATTGGCATTACAAAGAATGCCCTTAACTCCATTTAAATGAATTCCTCTTGTTCCTTCTAAAAACCAAAGGTGTCCTGAAAACCTTCTAAAGTAAGCAATGGGCTGAAGTGTACTAACATGAATCGTGTTTATCCATAAAATACAACTGAACAATTTTCACTGCACTTCAATCATTCGTTTAAATAGGAACATCATGTATTGTGCTAACATCATGTGTCTGGACAAAGTGGAGATCTGGCATGCAGTAACACACAACAAGGTGCAATTTTGGATCAGTACTATTATTACACTGTCTGTACAAAATTCCCAACCGAATTAGTCCTAGTCTGCCATTATATCATTAAACTACACTCTTGGTTGCAATCCTAACATCTAAAAATGTCAGTGTGTGTGTTCTGTATCTCAGCGCTTACCCACAGTACTTCTGCGTAGTGCTTAATCAGGTGATCTTATCTGGAACACAGGAACCAAACAAAGCAAGCAGCCACCCTGGTGAAAGGTCAGTGGATTATAATCAAAGTCTATTAGATGAAAATTTTGACCATGATGGCTCTTCATTGACCATTTAGCCATCGTGATCAATGAGTATCAGCCCCTAAAGCCCTTAAGATGTGATACGCAATCAGCTTGCCTTATTTGTGTGCTATTAACAACCACTATTTGCCAAGAGTTATCTGATGATGAAAGCTAACAGGCACCGAGTTAAAAACAAACAAACAAATAACAATAGACCTTGTTCACAAAGGCTTGATCTGATCAAGTGGACAGTTGAGACCCGTAGCTGATCACACCTGGCATAATAAATGAGTGTTTCCTGTGATCACTTCCAGTGATCGGATTTCATACATCATTTCCACTGGAGAAAGGCTGTCATGCGCATTTATTACGGTAGTCTTCTGCTATATTTATGTCCCAGAAATGTCCAGTGAATCATATCTCATATAGGCACAAATTTGACCCTGTTTACACCTGTACTTAGTGCTGTCCACTTATGATCCAATCAACCAGGAGCCATGTTGATGCCTGATGTGAACAGCGCGAGCAATCGTACAGAGCCCAACTTAACCTAATCAATACTGAAGCACCTTTAGAGGTCACCATTAAAAGCACAGAGAGAGAGAGAGAGAGAGAGAGAGAGAAGGGAGGTGCACATATGGATTAGAAGAAAGATTAAAATAGACAGGTTTTAATTAACAATAGGAGGTGTAAACTTTCACAGTATAACTGACAATAATGTGTGTGTGTGTGTGTGTGTGTGTGTGTGTGTGTGTGTGTGTGTGTGTAAACAAGGCATATTCAGAATCATCCAAATCAAATCTCATGAATTCTCCACCAAAATAATTTTAGTCACTACAAAATAAAAGGAAAAAAAAAAAACACAAGGTAAAAAGACAAAATGTTTCTCATCCTCGCCTTTAGCTGTGATATTAAATGAAGTTTGGAGGTGATGCATCCTATTAACTGCGCTGCTTTAACATTCTGTGTTTCATAGCCGTGCTAATCGATCTTGCACCAGCCACACAACCTGAGAACTAAAGCATATTTCACCTTCAGGACACGCATTGATTTAGCAAAGAATAAACCGCGTCTACCGAACAATCCCATGAGGGTGCACCACCACCTGAGGGGATACTAGCACCCAAAATAGACCCAGTTTTTATGTTCTTCTGCACAAGGGCACACAACTGAGCCAAGATATTGCTGCACACAAAGAGCAGCATAAACAGCTGTATTATAGATACACATTTCACATGAAAGGGTCCTGCTCCTATCAAGCTTCAAGAAATAATATTTACCATTTGAGACATGATCGTAAAATATATATTTATTATTTTATTATAAATTATTATTTATTATATCTGATGAATTTAATGTTGATAGTGGATACACATTATATTTGATTAACCTTCCAATAGCATGCATCTAATTAATGCTTAAACCAAAACCTAAACCAAACCTCAGCAAAAGAAAAGCATTTATTTATTTATTTATTTATTTTATTTATTTTATTTATTTTATTTATTTTTTTTATTAAAAGGAAAAAAAGCATTTTTCCTCATAGGGATCAGCCAAATGTCACTACAAGGTCAAAACTGTCAGATATTCAATTTGGTCAGCACCTAACACTTTCACACTCACACACACTATACAGTAGATGTACAGTATGCGTATGGAGGCTCAAGCAAGAATTCAGCCTGGCAGCTTGGAGCAAACCCAGTGTTTGTCAAAATTACTAATTTACATTAGAAACTAACAACAGGGAAGGCCATTAACACACACACACAAAATTGTTTATAAAAATCTTTTTTTTTTTTTCATTTTCTGATTTCTTTCTATTTGTGTATAAACCTTCAACATTATTCTGTGGTTTTCAGCCTCTGTATTATTTCAGCTTTTCAAGACACAACCATAAAAACATTAAATGAATTCATTAAATGAACTGTGCTTTTTCTGCCATTATCACATAAACATGTCATACTTTATTTTCAAACAGCAAAAATGATTCACAGTAAATTAACGTCCTGATATTGTCCCCAATGAGGTTTGTACAAAGTACAAGTATGCATGGAATTGTATTAGTTCAAAGCAACAGGAATATAATGCGATAACTCTTCCTGAGACATAACCATAGCAACGATCATATCACAATAATGCAGGTGTGAGCATGTCTTAATATCAGAAAAATAACGATGTGTCTTTTGCCTCAGCTTTGCTTTTTGCTGCTTTGTTTACATGCTAAAAAATACACTCGTGCTCTATGTGACAGGTGTCATGATACATTTTTGTGATGCTGCCAGACGCTTAGAAATAACATGCCATGTTGAACCTCATAAAGGGTTCATGACAGGTGTCATGAATTGCATCTTGTAACATGTCAGAATATATTTTCTATCAATTTTCATATTTATTAATAACATAACCAAGAATGATATCTCTGCTATATAAGTAGAAATAAACGGCATAACACTTGACAAAACCGCTCCTTAATAACAGGTGCTTTCAAGCCATGTTGTATTTCCGAGTTGAAGGTGCCTTAACGTCGTAATTACGAGCAGGAAACTAAATTTGTTACTCATCTCAGTATTACTCAGAATTACATAATTCAAATGCTGAGACATGTAACGAAATAGAAGGAAAAGGAATAGTTTCCTACTTGTAATTACGACTCTGTGATGCCGTTCAGGCACCTTCAACTCGGAAATGCAACATGACTTATAAAGTGATTAAAAACATTTTTTAAAAAAAGCAAAAAAGCATCTGATGAACATTCTTTGTTCTTCATTTTCTAGAAGTAGAGTTTAAAACCTTGCTGTATTTTTTTGTCTAGTTAATTAACTGAAGGTTCACCTCTATCTTACTGCAGCCAAAGTGACCTGTCGTAATTACGACTTCCTGACTCGTAAATATGAACATCCCAGGAGGACTTGAATGCACACTTACTGCTTAATTACATAAATTACTAGTGTCATGTCAATGCCAGAATCTTATATATTGGCATATACAGTATATAAAATCAACCAACCATCCATTGCTCTTTATCACTCCATCTCATTTTATCCTTCTCTCCTTGACACAATGTTTATAAGGTTTGACTCATAACTGAATTTTATTATTTTTCAAAAGCTTCGTCCTTTTCTTGTCTATGTATGTATGTATGTATGCAGATCTGTGTCTGAATGTGTGTATTTATAAAATTCATTAGATAAAAGGCTGAAGTTGAATGCTTGCTTGTGTGTGAATGTGCATCCTGCTCTGTGATCCCTCACAATGAAATACACTTCTATTGCACACAAACAGCAGAAGCCAATAAACCAGATCTGATATTGAGACAGCTAATAAAGGAATGTGTGTGTGTGTGTGAGAGTATGAATACCAGTCCATCCCAGTCTATCCCTTTCTAGTACTCTGTGTACTCTTCCTTTCTCATCTCTGAATTCAGTGCTGCTTTTGTCATTTATTTTGCACCTTTATCATTTTTTCAAAGATCTTTCTTCAGAAATTGCACTGTCTAGTCCCTAAGCAATCATTCACTGAGCACCTTTCTTTCTTTCTTTCTTTCTTTCTTTCTTTCTTTCTTTCTTTCTTTCTTTCTTGCTTGCTTTCATTCACACACACACACACACAGACAATTTAGGGCTCTCTGCGGCACTGAGATTAGGTTAATGGTCTATTCAGATATTGGATGCCTCCACAACAATTTATCACAAACAAACCAAACACACACACACACACACACACACACACTATTTCAGCTTTCTCTAAGTATCATAATGAAACAAATCACTGTATAAAAAAATCTAGTAGCAAATATCAAGCAGACACATTGCCACTACCTATCTCACTGGTGCCGAATGAAGCATGCAAAAATTTATACCAATATCATTTTTAAAAATCTCATTATGATCATTGCTCTTTTTCTTTCTAGTTTATTATTTCTAATTTTCCAGCTTTTCAGATCCGTCAATTAAAAATAAAGTTTAACAAGCTAGTGGTGTGGGATAAGGAAGGTATACTGTATACTGAACACTGTGCTGGAAGGTGAAGCAACTGATGTACATTTACAGCACTGGGCAGACTAATCCCTAATCCAGAGCAACTTAGATTTATCTCATTTATAAATCTGAGGAGTTGATGGTTAGAGGCCTTGCTCAAGTCAAAGGCTCTCAGCTTGGCGGTGGTGGGGAGTTTGTCCTTCTCATGACCTTCAGATCAGCATTCCAACATCATAACCACAGAGCTACCACTGCATGACCTTCATGGACTCAGCAGAATTCTCATGTGACCCATATCAAGATAATGCCTCGAACAAAAGTGGAAAGTGTGTGCCAAGTGTAAGTTTATACTCAAAGACATTGCACTCACACCATTGAGAGAAATAGTAGAACCTTGAGAAGGTGTACAGTGATGCCAAAGTAACAGCAGCATGCCTCTAAATAATGCCCATGAGCAGAAGACACACTTGAGAGAGCTGCATGTCAGCCTTTCTCAAGGCCATGGTGATGAAGTCCATCAATCTGATATCATCAGTCTGCTTCTTCCAGTGGAGTATCCTGCTGTGACAAACTGACAATTGATCTGATGATGCAGTAGCTGCCGTCTGGTCTGGAATGATCTGCAGGTTCACCCTCATGAAAGACAAAATCAGGCAAACTAAACTGGGTGATATGACCTTGGGCAAAATCCCTGGGATTAAGCAGGACTCCTGTGGCCTAACTTGCTGAATTCTGCTGAAATCAATATGAGTAAGAGGTGGAAATCATTACAATAGATTGTGAGGCCAGTGTTGTGAGCCAGTTTGTTCTCTCCCTCTGGACTGTCCAGCACCATCTGGGAGAATCACAGTCAATGAGTCGGCACGTGAAGAGGTCCAACTGAGCCAGATTCGTTTTAGGACACTAATGAAGCCAGAGTTGAGTTGCTATTGAGCTATAAGATAGAATCAGTTGAAAGGTGTGATCTTTCTTTACAGCTTGTTGGCAACAACAATTTGGTTTCAACAATTTAGCTGAGCTAGACAGGCAGCTTTTTTTTTCAGCTTATTCTAGTACCAGATAATTTTGCTAATTGTACACATTTATTTCTAGAAAGAAGCAAAATTATCTGCTTTGTGCATGCAGCATGTTGCGTAAATGTCTGTTGTGGAAGGAAGAGAGGCTCTGACGATCTTCTCAGCTGTCCACACTAGCCGCTGCACGGTCCTGTGGTCCAAGATGGTGCAATTCCCAAACAAGGCAGTGATGCAGCTGCTCAGGATGCCTTTGATAGTCCCTTTGTAGAACATGGTAAGGATGAGGGGTGGGAGACAAGCTTTCCTGAGCCTGGAGATGCTGCTGGGCGTTCTTGGTGAAAAGCTGATCTACAGACACATGTTTTTATTCGAACAGTTCTATTTACAATGTGTGATATTTGTGTGATATAGACCTATCACGATTTAAATTCAGCTCACCTCTACTCTATTGACTAGGGACTTGATTTTATGACATGCTGCTGAAAGGTAATTAAACATTATTCGATATTGTGTTGAGAATCAGCTGCAGTGTCGACACTAGAAAAAACCTGAGATCATCATTTTATTAAAAAAATTCCCAAGCATCACAAGTCCAGTCACACAAGTTCAGAATCTGGCACAAATATACAACACCACATCATTTTCACTGATTATTTGTTAAATTACTCATGATTATAGTGTTCATACTGAATGTCATGTTGGAAATAAACAATAGAATGCATTTTATCTATGTAAGTGTTCCTAAATAATGAAGCTGTGTATATGACATGTCAAAAAGCTCCACAAGGCAGCCACAGGAATTGCACAAAAGTAATTTTCTCACTACAACAGATGGAGCTTTGATGGAGTTTATACTCTCCTCACACACTGACATCAACAGAGTGACTACATGTGTGTGATTCAGTGCTAGGTGTATCTATGTGTAATGTACAGGAAAACATAGGATGTCCATGCCCTGTACTAAGTAATGCTGAGGAAAGGAGACTCGCTGGATGTCAGTGTCTAAAGTTCTGACAGCAGAGATGCTGTCAGTAAGCTCAGAATGTGCTAAACAAGCTGCTGTTCAAGCTGAATGCTCCAGTAAGTTTCATTAAAAGCTCTGATTAATTTTATTTGAGAAGACTTCAGAAGCTGGTAGAGCATGCAGCAGAGGAGAGGAAAAGCCTGATAAAACTGCAGAGGACAGCTGGAGAGAGAGAGAGAGAGAGAGAGAGAGAGAGAGAGAGAGAGAGAGAGAGAGCAAACTTTAGTCGTGCAGCTTGCAGAAAACGGCATACCAGCGGAATTTAATTAAAATTCTTTCTTGAACGATAACAAGCTTTGTGAAGTTTGTGATATCCACGTTTCAGCAATCAGAAGATGTTACTGTTGAGGATACAGTTCACATTGGAGCTGCCTTCAAGCAGAGCCTTATAATTACTGATCAAAAATTGTTTATAATCATGAAAATTCATTCGTTTAAAATAAATACTTAAAAGTAATTAGTAAAAAAAAATTAGTAAAAAAGCAACAATTTGGGCTTAAGGTACTAATAATTGCGGTTTTGTACTGTTTCGGTATCTCTTATCATTCAGTTTTTATATGACAGCAATTAAAATCAATAAACGTGGTGCATGAGAGAGAGAGAGAGAGAGAGAGAGAGAGAGAGAGAGAGAGAAGGAGAGAGAGAAGGAGAATTCTTGATGTTTACAAAGGCTGACTGACCCTGAGCGTGAGATAAAGGTGCCTCAGGAACTGGACACATACACATAGTAAGATCCGCAAGCTGTTGTCATGGTAACCATGGAAAGCAAAGACTTCAATCAATTAAATTGGATGAAAACCTGGAGTGAAATGATAAAACTAGTCAACAACAAGACAACATATATATATATATATATAATTTCAGGGCTTGTTGTTGACTAAGAAATATAGAGAGAAACTTGAAACAAGGAACCTTGGAGAAATTCAGCATAGGAGGAAAAAAGGGAAGTGGAGAATCAGACAGCATGGCCTATAAACCCTAGAGAATATTACACTCAACACAGGTATCTCATGCTAGCAACACGATCAGATCAAGATCAGCACATTGTACCATATCCCAGGATTATTCTGTTAAACGAACCCATACTTTGCTGACTGTGGTCTTGGTTTGTAGCTTTTCTTTATGCTCTACCTATCATTGAATTTCTGATCTTTTATACATGCAATAAATGACCTTTTCCTGAATGCTACAGCTAATTGTGAGAATCAGTTGTGAGCCAATCAATAGCAAAATCAATAGGTGAGTGATTTTGGCCTCCACCAAGTAGCGAAACAAAAATGTTGATTGGCATTCACAGAGAAACCTAGAGATGCATCAGTACTGATGTTAAGCACAGTTACACATACTTGTTAAAAAAAATAAACCCATAACTATTCTAATATCAATATCTTATGGCAGGTGATATTAGGTGAGGGTAGTATATGCTGGCGTGCTAACAGACTATGGATTATGGATATATTTCACCAATTAGCAAAGCAATACAGACTGCAAAATGATGCACTGGATATACATCAAAAAAAGAAACTGCAGTTTCATCCTACATGAGAAGTAACTTGATGAAACATCTCAAACATTAAAGTCACAGGCACAAGGAGTTCATCACTAGCAGCACACACCGGTTTAGCAAACACTGGCTAAGCATGAAATCTACAGACCAACAGAGAAGACAAAGTGAGTGAAAATAATGGCACTTACCCAGTACATTACTCCTGATTAGCAGCCATTATCAGTCACTTACAACAAGGAAATCCACACAATGATTGAAACTTTGCTTATATCTTTACAAAAGCATTTTTCTGAAGTGAAACAATACCCACTCTTCAACACTGCAACATAACATAATCCTAAGCTAGCAATATTACCAACCACAAGCCAACTGTATATGCATGGGCTGTTTATAGACACAAAACCAGTAAAATGCAAACTGAAATAAATAATATGCTCTATGATGTCCATGATTGATTAATAATTTCGGTATCAGTAGCATCTCTGAGAAGCAGTAAAAAAATTTTTTTCTTTATTGATGCATTCCTTATTAAACCAGTTCAGGTCATTTCAGTGGATGTGAGAGCTCGAGCAGGGATGGAGACGTTTGATGGCAAGTGGAAGGAAGAATAATTAATTTATCAACAGCAGGCAGTCTGCGCTGTATAGCTAATTAAAACTGCTGATCATCTAACCAACAGCTCTGTGGGTTTCTGTTTCTATTCTGCGACACTACTAAAATGTTTGTGCACATTTGCTGGGCACATGAAATAATAGCCATTAAAAAAACAACACTAAACAGCACAAAATTCATATTCCCACACAGCAGGTCAGTTATATGTTGCAATTTATTCCAGCTAAATTGCACAATTTCAAAGAGCAATTCACTGAGGTGTTTCAGTGCGGAAACATGGTTAGTTCTTGTTTACTTCCAATTTGGATCTAGTCACTTCCCCCACAGCCTGTCCATCCTCTATCACACGGCCGCTTCGACAATCTGGGAGACTAAAGACCTCACACCTGGAGTCTATTGATGCAGCTTTCAGACTCTGTGAGAGAGAAATATTAGTGAAACACACTTTCTGGTCACTTAATCAGTATCCTAGGACCTCATTTACACACAGTGATTGCGAGTCACGACATTGTATCAGACAGCTAACATCCTAATATAATTTATGGAAGTTTAAACAAAAGAAAATATCTGAGTTGGTCATTACTATCACAGCGGTATATTGAAAAGATGTGGGCCACAATATAACACACACACACAAATTTTAAAGGCTTTTGTTTTCATGAGGTACAAGTGCTTCAGATCTTTAATGCCTTAATGAAACGTTTCCTGTCAATACCAACTTATGGTTCTGACTTGGTGCATTGTGAATTCACTCAAATGAGTCCTCCTGGGAAGTTTGTATTTACGAGTCGGGAAGTTGTAATTACAATGTCAGGTGCATTCAAGTCACTTTGGTTAGAGCAATCTTCTTTTAGCGAAATCAACTACGTTTACTTATCACTCCTGAGACTTGTAAAACGTTCAATTTTTAAAAATCTACACTCAGCTTCAAACACTGGATGCAATGATTCCACCATGACACACGCCCCCAACTCGAAGCTTAAAGAAAATCATGAGCTTTTCACTCGTAATGAATGATTCACGCTCATTACACATGAAACTGCATCTCACATGTGGCTTCCCAATCACTGCTAAACATGCTGACATGTTAGTGTTAAGCAGGCTGAAAGTACAAATCTAGGTTTGTTTTTTCCCAGTATAATCAACTGACATGGCAGTCACTAACTTCCATGGAAGTACCTCCAGTCTGAAATAAAATCAGATCCAGTGCATTTCTTATGACCACTGGACCGCTGGTGAACCTAAAGCATTTGTTAAAAGCAAAATAATCTGATGTGGATGAAAAAATGATTTTTTTCTTAATTGTGAAAGAGCTAAGTCCTGCTTGTTCATTAAACAGCCACTCTTTTCTATACAGTTGTCTGTGCTACTTGAGCTTCAGAACTAGATCCACATAAACAGACATTTAGGACACATTTTCGCTGTTAGAAATGTCATAAAAATGTAAATATTTCTCTGTTCAAGACTTGTTGACAAGCAAAACCCATCACTACATTACACTACACACATTTTTTACAATTGTTCCATTTCATAACAGTTTACCAACTCGTATTACACATTCATTGAGAGAAAATGTAAGAATTGGCAAACTTTTTTGTGTGAATTAGCTTTAAACTGAACTGGGCGTATGAATACATTCACCATATCACACTGTATACCGTCATATAATTCAGGTAACTTGTTATTGAATATACAGTATAGCAGTAACTTCTTCTAAAGCAAACTGACTCGACTGTATTGTTATTATATATTTCGTTTTTTAGCTAACTGAGTTCAACCGCTCTCATTTGTAACTAACAAACTGACGCTGACACTTTGGCTCATTTTGTGCAAAATAAAACAAACAAAAAAAACAACAGACTCAATCTTTCATACATTAAGATCTAGCTGGTAGCGATGTGTCATTCATGAACCTTAATGTGACTCGCGAACAACGAGTCGTCTCAGAAAGCGATTCCTTCATTTTGTATTCGCCGCACATGTGCAACATCCTATAGGTTTCTGTACAGGAAAACACGATTAGTTCATCTTCCAAGTCGTTCTTTCATCACGTAACAGACTCATAGGCTTAGGCAATGATTAGCTCATCTCCCGAGTCTTCAGGCCCGAGTCGTTCGTTCATTCATCATGTGACCACTGGCTATTAACATGTAATATTGTAATTATATTCTGCTGAAATGAACAAAATGACTCGGAAAAAAAGATTAGTTCATTTGGCTGAACGAGATTCAAAGACTCGAGTCAGTAAAATGATCCGAACTTCCCATCACTACTAGCTGGAGAGATTGTTGCTAACTGCAATGAAGAAATCTTTAATATTTCAGAATAACCAGTTTGCATGTTAACCCTCACAAAGGTTATTACTTACTTTTCATTACTACATCCATTTCCTGTTGTCATGCAAATGCACAGATATTAATTTTTAATGAAGCCAAGACAAACAGATCCAAAACGTGAGGCAAAATCAGTAAATAACAGTATGAAATTTAGGCATAGAATTTGGGGAATACAGAAGGTCAAAACGGGCAATCAAACACAACAATAGGGCTTGATAACGTCAGGGTTGGGTATAACTGAGCGTATATTTCGGAGAGTCAAATGACTGAAAATCCTTTTAAAACCGAGGTGAGTGAACGGGTGAGTGAGGCTGATTGAACACAGGTGTGTGTGTGTGTGTGTGTGTGTGACTGAAAGGGCAAGTGTATGTGCGTTATGGAAAGTGAACTCCAGCGTGGCCATATTTGTAGGCCATGCTACATTTTGGGAGTTGGGAGACCTGATGCTTGTTAGTTTCGCTGTAGTCAATAAATTCTTCCTAGTGGTGAAGGATAAACCGGAGAATAAAAGACTTTTACAAATGAGGTTTGTAAAAAGGAAGTTGGTGCTTATAATAAATATAATAAATGCTAAACAAAATAAATATAATAATACAGAAATCACCAGAGACATATTTGACTTCAAAGATAAATGTACGTGGTTAAAATATCAGGATACAAGACAGATACCTGACATGGCAGTGCTCAGGTGGCAGAAATGACAGTCGCCAAGCCACTAAGTGATAGAAAAGAGGGAATCCACTCTGCTCTTCTATCCCTCCATAATACCTCCATCTTCAGCATGCCACAGCTGGAATCTCATTCCAAATCCCAATTTTATGAGCGCAGTGCTGTTCATCCTGAGGCAAAGCTACAAAATTGACTGCTTTATTTTCTATAGAACATGACTATTCATTTATGAAGCACCGATTTCAGTTCCGTTGATTCATTCCGGTTTGTGTGTGTAGATTGTTCTTTGTTAGTTCTCTGTATTTTATTACAGTCACAGAGGATTTACAGTTCAGTACATTAGTACGATGCCTCTTCTGCTATGACACATTTCTTTGACTAGGTTCAGTAAATTAATATGTAAAAATTGGAGTGTGTGTGTGTGTGTGTGTGAGTTTAAATACTGTCAGACTGCTAGGCTAGCTCTCTCCTGTGGGAACTCATTAAGAATCTCAGTCTCTGTTGTCCTACTGATTGATTGTTTGTGTGGGAAGAGGTGGGTGGGTTCCCCCCCCATCTTGGCATCTTGGATGGGACTGCATGTGTATATGTAGGAATATATGTATTAGATAGGAGTATCTGACAGTTTTGACATTGTGGGGACATTTAGCTGATTCCCACAAGGACAAACACTTGGTTTTGTTTAGTTTGATTGCTTTTTACAAAATAACGGCAGCTTTTATTTTCAGGGCAAGGTTAATTTTATAATTATGTGTAGGCATTGAGTTGATTAGCTGCATTCATAATTATGTCAATTATGTCACATTTATTCATCTGAATGTTTTCAGATGCAGTTTCTACTTCATAGCTTTTTTAACACTAAATACTGTTTCATTTGGAATTTGTTCACGGGTGGACGACAAGCTTCACAGCACACTAAAGCTATTTATTTTTACAATGAAATTCTGTCAACACAACTATACCATCAACCTGCCTTAGAATCAAATCTGAGTTCATTCGCTGTATCTAATGTACACTCTATGGCCAAAAGATTATCTCATAATAATATCTCTTGTACATCTCGTGTGCATAATATCTTTTGTTCCATCCATCCATCTGTCCATGCCACAAGGCAGGGGACACCCTGGACACACTCACACACCACATAGACTTATGTAGCCAGACCTGACAGCAGAAGGCCTGGATTCCATAGCAGCTTTTATTGACCAAGGACCACCCAAGAGGGCATTTGACTGACATGTAAAGCAACCAATCACAGTTTTGTTCAGTGTCATGTTTAGGGTTTACCTCGAAGTACCTAAAAAAACAGACTGGCGTGCAACCATAGATCAATCATATTGATGCAAATTGATTTGATCATTTGGAAAATTTAGCTGATCTTCACAAACGCTGACTGTCACAGTTGTAGTGACAGTAGTCATGATGGCTTTGTTTCAGGCAGCTTGTTTAAAAATGTGACACACACCTCAGTTGTAAATCCTGTAGAAGCCAACCATCAGATGATGAATTCAGAACTCCTGAAGTGTTTCCATTTTTATATGCATATGCATCAACCAGTGTTGGATTGGCTGAGGCTAAGACTACACACCACATACAATGTACAGATTCCAATCAGCATACAATGCATGTCTTTGAACTGATGGAGGAAACCGGAGTACCCAGAGGAAACCCTCAAAGCACAAGGAGAACATGCACTACACTCAGGTGGGAACTGAATCCCCACCCCTGGTGGTGGGAGGCAAATGTGCTAACAACAAATCCACAGTGCCCCCGTCTCTTGCACCAAGCTTCCTTTAAAAAACAAATCTCTATATTTTCATCATTTCCATGATATAAAACCTATATTTCATAAACAATGATAGCCTGCTAAACCTGAATTGAGACTAAGATGAATCTGACATATTAATTTAAAATAGATACATTTCTGTCTCCATTGTTTCAAATACAAGACAGAAACAAAAAGAATAGCAAAGCAGGTATTTTCACAGGGACGCATTATGCAACACTGGGTATTGTCCTAGTTTCCTAATAAGCCACGGAAAGAGAAAGAAAGGTTTATTATGATTATGTACTGCTTCAGAGTTGTCTGTTTTTCTTTAGATTAACAAGATAAAGTGCATGTTTTCACATTCTATGTTGTGAGTGTTGAGTATTGTTGCCTACACACATGGTAAACACTGTAATGAGTCAAACAGCATTACAATTAATAAAGCCATGTCCCCGAGGCTGTGACTCAGGGTTTCACATCATTTGTTTGACTTTACCTCTGTCTGTATGCTAAACACTTTGAGCCCTGTGAGAAAAACATGACTTGCTTCAGCAATGTTTCAGTTACAGTATTTGATTCACCTTAGCAGCAAAAGTGTTCTGTGTCATGTGTGGGTGCGATGCTGTTGTGTTTACGGTGTTAGTGTGAAGTGTACGGTTCAGATTGCTGGCACTAGCCAACTCGACATTACACAAACTCAGGTCTGTCTCAGAGAGAGAGAGAGAGAAAGAGAGAGAGAGACGGGGGTGTGAGTGACGGATGATAAGGAGAAAAGCCACAAAAAACAGAATTAGTTTCTGAAAGGGAAAACTGATGAAAAGAAGACCAGTGTGATTGATCTCTCTCATGCCAATATATTCAGCCAAGTAGAATTTTGTCTATTGTCATTTTTATTTAGATTATTCTAGAATATAAATTTTAGCCTGTTCAAGGTTTTCTATTTTAAATCTTAAATTTGTATTTGTATTTGATTGTGTGCAATTGCTGCTCTTCATAATTATATACAGTATGAGATAAAATGCAAAGTAAAGATTATAGATTGGGTCTATCACAGGCTAAAATCTACTGAACAGCTCTGTGATGTTTTATTTAGCATGAACCCCTCCCTTAGTGTTTTGCGTTAGCGCATTTCTAATTTATCAGATGCTAAGTGACATGATAGCTGCTTCACTTTTCCAACCACGCTGTCAGCTAAGAGCTGCTGTCAGAAAACAAATGTAGCTCGTAAACATATGCATGCATGCACACACATACATACACACACAATATTGCAGAAAAGTATACCTTACTTAACATTTTACAGTGACACCATTCAGCCCATAACAAAAAAATTATGCATTTCTCTTAGATCCTGATGCCAAAGATGGTGGATGAACAGAATGAACTTCCCCTAGATGTCCAAACAGCTGACTCACTGGCTGTTGTCAAACGATTTCTAAAGTCCTAACTCTTCCTGAGTACTTATACAAGCGCGGTGTGCTTTTTCTTTGCTATATTACCTCCCAGTAGAGTTTTTAGTCTGCTGGTATTCTCAGTCTGTGACCTAGTGAACCAGTATCGATGTATTAATTGACAGACACTTCAACAAGCACCTCTGTATAAGGGCGTCTGCCAAATGCCCTAAATGTAAATGTAAATGAGACAGAAGCACAGAGGGAGGCCTGACCCCATCGAGATATTAGGGAAATGGAACTCCTTGCAAAGCCCAGTGCGGGAGGGAGGACCACTCAGTGTGGCAAGTGGCAAATATTCACAGACCTAAAAATTACTGGACAGCAGGTGATGTAAAACTTTCAGTGAGAGCAGTGATGTAACCCTGCCCTGCAAGAGAGTGAGAGGTCTTGCAAGTGAAGAAGAGAACCCAATTCCATATTGCAGCAGCTCTGGAAAGTATGAAAATGACACTCATTGTAGCCAACGAGTTGATAGCAGATTATAAGAATCGCTCACACAGAAAAAGGTAGAGAATAGACTTAGAAAGTTTAAGGATAGAAAATCCCAATTAACAAAAAAATGGGGTCATCAGAGTGAAGAGCTGAGGGTTGCTTCAAATCCTTTCACACAAGAAGGACTTTTTGCATTGACTTATTGACATTTTTTGAGCATTGCAATTTCACTGATTGGCCTTCACTTGATCCCATCCAGGGTGTACTTCCTCCTTACATCTAGTGTTCCCAGATTAAACTCCACAACAACCAGGATCAATCAGTTACTGAAGATGAATGAATGAAAGAATGTATTAGCTTTATTTTTAAATAGTAGGTTGACTTTAATTCGAGTAATAATATACTAGAAATAAGTATAAACTTACTAATTAATTATTACTATATATAATATATATTTATATATATTCTGTATGTTCATATACACTATTGCCAAAAGTTTTGGGACACCCCTCCAAATCATTGAATTCAGGTGTTGTTTTTCAGGAGCTGGGCTTGGCCCCTTAGTTCCAGTGAAAGGAACCCTTAATGCTTCAGCATACCAAGACATTTTGGACAATTTCATGTTCCTAACTTTGTGGGAACAGTTTGGGGATGAAACCTTCCTGTTCCAACATGACTGTACACCAGTGCACAAAGCAAGGTCCATAAAGACATGGATGATGTTGGGTCATGGATTCATGGATGTTTGGTGTCCAGGAACTAATCTAATCTAATCTAATCTAATCAATTTTTGTAATCTCTGAGCCCTCCTTTTTTCCATTCTGAACATTACCTCAATGAATTCTTAGAATTTTGCTTGTTTCAAAAATCTATATGTAAAAAATACAGAATAAACTTTGGTAATTAATACTGTTCTGTCATTTTACCGTTTTTAAAAAAAAGTTTTAAGTGTCAGAGGTTAAAAAAACAGTTTATAGCAGCGCTGTAGCGTCTCCACTTAACTGTAACTTGTACTGCAGTGAATATTACAGGCAGGATGTAGACTGTCAAAAGCCTGACTTACTGTCTGGTGCCCTTTTGTCTAAAAAAGCCAGGGCAGAAGACATGCACTCATAAATACATAACCCCAAACATTTGTACAAGACATTGTACAAGACACTTATTTCTTGAGAAAGGCGTAGTGATTTAATATTTTATTAACGAATTGTGGGAAAAAAAGATATGTACAAGATATGTTTTTTTGCAGGATTCTTTCGAATATGTTTAAAACACATCAGGAGATCTGGTCTTCAGTTTCCTGATTACTGATTATGTTTTGCCATATGTGTTAAATGTATGTGTATTGTGTTATCATATGAAATACCACTGTTGGGCTCTTGAGCAAGGGCCTTAAGCCTAAATACTTTATTAGAATCAGTATGGGCTTTTCATTGTCATGTTTTCTACTGTTCGACAAGCTCACTCGGAAAACCTTTATTTTTTCAGTTTGGTCATATACCCTCTAAAGCCCCTTCAAAACTTCCTTTTGAATGTTGAACTTACAAACAAAACTTGCCTTCGTGTTTCTAATAAACCGTGCAAGTTATACTTGCATGATTCCTCTATCTTTAAGAGCCTTCTCTTTTTTATATGTGTAGGTAAGTCTTTGTGTGGCAGATTTGGAACTTCAGTAGAGGTGGAGCTCCCCTATTTTTGAGTTATGGATTTTGATTTGTAAATGTTTGCACTGTCTCGTACATGGTAGGAGTTCAACCTTTGCAGAAAATAAGATCTGCTTTTAATAGCTGACTTTAATATGATGGTTTCACAAGGGGTGTGTATACAAGTGATAAAAGATGAGTTGGATCACAAATTAGTAGAGAGGTATTTTGCAGGAACAAACACTAGAGCCTGGGGCAGAAAAAGAAACAGGCATAGAAGAGTCAGAAAGGACTAGTTTGGTAACAAAAAGGCATCTAGTCTACATCCTCAAATTGTCCTTCAGTTACAATAGCTTGATCTGGTGTTAAAGAAGCAGGAACATGAGACCCAGGTGTTTTGTCTGAGAGCTCTTGAAATTGAAGCAGCTTGTGACATTAAAGTGCATTCGCTTGAGATCAGGCCTCAAAACCTACGCAGCAGGCCAATTCCTACACCTCTTTCTAGATCGCCTTCCTGTAGTATCCTTGAACATCTGACTTCTGTGTAGGATGTACATCAAATTGGTACCTCCATTTGTGAAGCCAAAATCTTATCTTTTGAACCATCAAATTAAGCAGGACTAAAGACACATGGGCTTTGTTGCTAGAGTGTAATCTTACTGGCAAGACTCAAGATATATGCACAGCTGGACAATGACAGAGTAAAAACTCTTGAGCGCCTATGAATTAAATACCTGTGCACAAAAGTTCAGGACATGTTTGTATTTTGTAGGGTTGCAAGAGTTGGTCTTACTGGAATGTTTAAATGTTGCATACTGGAAAAACATCATAGTTTCTTTTAAATGAACAGAAGTCATGACGTTTAGGTGGAGAATTTAACATTTTAAATAACCAAATTTCTTACCCTTTCATAACAAGAACAGAAATGGCACCATCCACCATTATAACTTACATATCTCACTTAGGAGTGTCACGACACACCTAGCAACTAAAACTGGGAAAAGAAAAAGGATAGCTTAATATACTTTATTGAGCAGCAATTTATATGCTAACTGAGGACATAATAAGCACTTGCTAAAGCCTGGGGCAAGCAAAAAGCCTCTCAGCCTGGAGACATAGAGGCTTGCCAAACTGACTCCTCTCTCCAACTTTATCCACAGTCTCGCCCTCCAGCAGCCAATCAAAGCAGTCCAGCCATTGATGGTAGACTACAGTCAGCTGGTGTCCATTAAGCTTCACAGTGGCGAGAAAGACAGAGAGAGGAGAGAGAGAAACAGCAAAGCAACACAAGAACACTGCAATAGCCACCACATACATACAATTATTAGTAATGACCATTACTCTAGCTGTATAGTAAACAAACATATCATGTAACACACACAAAACATCAATGCAACCTCCCAAAATGAACAACTGAACTGTGGACATTTATCTCTGAGTTTTTCACCACTAATCACTCTGAATGTCACCTGATCAGGGCAAGAGAAGCTGACCGAAGAGAAATGTCAGCATCCCTATTGCTTTCATTCTGCATGACTCACTTCTATGATCTGTGACAGGCAAGGGCAAAAATCAGGTATTATGACCTTGTCTACCAGACATCACAGCAATACCAAAGATTGCTCTTAATTCTTAATTATCGGTCTTAATATTTAATTCTTTATACGCTATCAAACTGTTTCCAAGTAAGATAAACATTTTTTAACAAAAAGAAATATGTTAGAACGTAAATTTATAAAGGCATGTGTCAAGCTCAATTAGAATTCTTATACAATGTCTTTCTAACATATGTATTTAAACATTTTGGAAACAGACACACACAAACACACACACAAATACACACACATTTGCATTTACATTTACAATGATTGTATTTGGCAGATGCTCTTATCCAGAGCGACTTCCAGAATTGCTTTTGAAGTTTCTGTCAATGAATACATCGATACTGGTTCACTAGGTCACGGACTAAGAATAGCATCAGTCTCAAATGGTGTTGTGAGGTAATATAGCAAGAAAAGTACAGACAACTTGGTTTTAAGTGCTAGTTTAAGTGCTTCAGACAGAGGTAGGTCTTTAGGCATCACTTGAAGACAGCCAGTGACTCAGCTGTTCAGACATCTATGGGAGTTCTTTCCACTAGCTAGGTGCCAGAACAGAGAAGAGTCTTCATGTGTACCTAACTAACACACACACACACACACATTTGTGCATCCATTTGAAGCGTTTATCTTTTTCTTTTCTATTTTCATAGGATATTGGCCCTTTGGGTCACATACATGCTGATGGGGTCCATGTTGAAGTTGGTTTAGAGCAAAATCTGTGTCTTACTAAGTCTTACTATAAATAACTTAAATTGTAATAGCAAGTCTCTGAGACATGAAGATCCCTGAGGCTGAGTGCCTTCATTAGACCTACATGCAGCTCTAACCTACACTGTAGTGAACTGGCTTAAAATAGCATTTTTAGTATGAGTTGGAGAGTGTAATAAAGTAAAAGAGAGCACTCCCATCTGTTCTCCTCTGTTGCAAACTGCTTGCTTGCAGATTCCCTTGATGCCTAACTGCAATCTGTGTCTCAGTTTCAATTTCAATTTACAGCCATTGTAGTTGTTTTCTTCTCTTTTTTTTGTTTGTTTGTTTTCTTTCCTTTTTTCCAGAGAGTACAACAAAATGATGTCATGTCAAGATTACGAATAATATGTACAGTACATGCAGTAAATAAACCGGAATAAAATACTTGTCTCTGGATTTTGAAAGGATAAGTATTGAGTGTGTACCACCGCTTGGTATCCAAATCCTTTACAGGAACAGTAACAAGAACAAGTTCTGCACTGAGCCTTTAAAATATGCAGGAATCGGATTTTGAAAGGGGGAGTGCTTTCCGTACATGGCAGAAAGCTTGTAAAAGACTAGCAGAGTCTGGAGTGTGTTGAGTCAGAGTTGCCATCATGATGAACCAAAACAAGCTGACTTCATCTGCCCTACAGTCACATCTGACTTCCTCTGCAATGGAACACAGTCAGAGCGTGAGAGACAACGTGAGTGATCACTCGGCGCTAGGAAAACACATGCTGAGATAATAACAAAATGTTCTCATTTATTTTATGGGGGGGGGTGTATACATTTAATGACTGCAGACATTTGAGAAAAATCAGTACCGAGTGTGTTCGGTGAAAGTTCTGGGATGAGCATGTGCTTTTGATTGCAACGACACTTCTGAGGTACATATCTATACAATCCAGATGAGATTATATACTGAAGCAAGAGGGGCACATAGGCATAAACTATTTCGGGGAAGGTCCATGCACAGCTGAAGTAGAGCATCAGAATGCAGTCTATTTACTGCAGACTTTCATCTGATCATCTTATATAATCAGAGAGCAATCCATAGCAAGCAGAATTCTAGTTTACAAAATCTATTTCTGTGATAGCCATAGAGATTATATGACCCTTTAGTCTTAGATTTCATCTCCTTATGTTGGTTATATTGGTTCTCAGTGTAGATTGACTCATTAACAGAATGTTATTATATTGAGGTCTACCATGGTTTTAACAGCATTTATGAATAAACAGTCAAGACTACTTATGTGAAAAGGTTTTCATTCTCCAGGTAGAAAATTGGCAGAGCCATGAATAGTTGATGAATACACTTGAAGTGCAGTTAATAAGAATATGCTTTGTTTTCTGAATCACGACTGTTGTCCATGTCAGGCAGATTCAGTTTATTTAAACAATTTAAATGAGCCTTTTTAATTCTGCTTTTAACACAGATGCCATCCTTTTTTTAATGTGAGGTGAACCAGAGGATAATACTGTCCTGAAACTACATATTTATGTGTGGTGACATTAGCATGCAGTCTTCCAAAGCAGGTATCATGGCAGATGTCAAAGTGCATTTGAATACTCATTAGACTTTAAAAATAATAATAATTATTGATGCAGGCTTGGACACACAATGCTAAATCAAACATATTCCAAGGTCATGCTCTCTCTCTCTCTCTCTCTCTCTCTCCCTCTCTCTCTCTCTCTCTCTCTCTCTCTCTCTCTTTCTCACACACACACACACACACACATACACTAATTGGCTGGTGTTGAAAAGCACCCCTGCCCTGACATACAGCTGTAAAGCAACTTATTGTCATGACAACACATCATGGCCAGATTTTCTTACTCTCCTCCACTGTCTATCTAACTGCCTTTGGTAATAAACCAGTTTCTTCCCAGAGGAATAAAAAAAAAATAGATATCCTAACACTAAAACAGCATCCATCCATAACATAGTCATGAAGGCTCATTTCAGTGACATCATTAGTGCAACACCATGGCTGTCACTTTTGACAGTTGTGTTTGACTGACTGCTTTTAATCTGGCTTGTCTGCACAGAGGATGCGTGGAGTCTCATTTTCCTGTCAGAGCTAATAGGAAAATTTATTCAGCGCTTCCTGGAAAGATGTTATTTTTTGTGGATTTTGATCTGCAACAGAGATATATTGTAAACAAGAAAGAAAACATGTTACAAATGGTGACAGGATTTGCAGCTGTGTTTAGCAGGAGAGAATTGGCAGGTTTCATTTTAAACTGAATTTTCACCATGGACTGCCGGTTCATGATGAGGGGGCGGGGGTTGGGTCCACGGGCCTCCATTAAAAGAAGGGTCACTACAAATAAAAACAAACTTATTCTGACTAATCGTCAATATCCCGATGAAGACAATTTTCTATCCAGATCTGAGTGGAAAGCTAGAAGCATACAACTGTATTGAATGTTATAGCATTCCAAATATCCCTTTACTGAAACTAATGGGCCTAGTTTCAGCATTTGCCTCTGAACAAGACAGATCCATACAGACATGATTTGCCAAAGATGAACTTGAGAGTCCTCACCACAACTCACACCTTATAACAAGCCATAATTACATGACTCAATTCAAAATATTATAAGAATTAAGGTTAGGATAAGGAGATAATTAAGTGTTCCAACCATTTCCTGCAGTTTAGTTCGTATTAAATTAAGAGAAATTCAACCACATGCCTTTTACTCAATTCAATTCATATGAATTTTTAAAAGAGTAGGTTTGTTAATTTAGTTAAGTAAGTGATGGCGCTGTCCATGGTGCTGCTCTATATCAACCCCATTCTGCTGTTCTGTATATCAACCATGTAACCTTGATATAGATAAATAGGCTTTCTCCAGCAAAAAAAAAATCAATTCAGTTTTCTTTGTATAGTCAATAGACAATGTCACAAAGCAGCTTTACAGAAAACAAGATGTAGAGTTAGATCATTAATGAACAAGCCAGAGGCAGCAGTGGCAGAGAAAACTACTTGAAATAACATGAGACCCTTTAAACCTAAACCTTTAGATGAAATAGACACGAAAGGGAACACATCCTTTTCTAGGTTATACCAGATAGTAGGATTGTAACTCATTAGTCTTACAATTCTAGGCTATGATGTCACATCGTACTGTTGAAGGGTGTTCGCCCACTGAATACCTACTGGTATTCATGGGGATGTTTTCACATACATATAGAAAAGTATACAAGAGAAATGAAGGCTCTTGTTTGAATTCCATTCAGTAATATCCTCTCAGTCCTCTGCTCTCCACATGCAAGTGCTAACCTAGACACTTTTCAAGCATGGTGAATGACTAGCCTTTGCTGGAATCCTTCCAAGTATTTCATCCCACAGTCACAGTTAAAAAGAAAGCAACCAATACTCCAATTCTCCTTATAAATTAACATCCACTTTGTCTGAACAATCCATTCAGGTTGTCTCGGCTTACAGGCTCATGTGTCAATGAAATCAGGCCCATAACTAAGCTCATAACACCGTCTTTGATCCTGAACCTTCACCTTGGATCTCCTTGTCAGTCTTTGCTCTGATCTGTGTATTACGAATGGAAGAAAAGTCACCTGTCTTCCTTGCTAGGAAAGGGTGCATGCAATTGTCCAGGGATTGAGCATATTGATCCGTGGATGGGGTTATCTCTGAGGGGACTGCTTAGCTGCAGTTATGGGCTTTGTAAGTTAATAGATGGGCATTTGAGGAAATAGAAAAGGGTATCAGGGAAAATGGGAATTGAGTTTTAACATGTTCAACATTATCCACATTACCTGAAATGAAATGCATGAGAAGAAGAAATTCCATCACTTGCATGTGAATTAAGACACTTAGCAGTGTTTAACCAAGTTATACAGCATCTATTGTTACAGATTTTCATGTTGTCTACATAGTGCTGCTCTCACATGGCTGCCCAGGTAATGATGCATGATAACATGTCTACATTTCAGCAGACACAGATTACAGTATAGGCACAATGCAGCAGTGCGTAAATAAATACAATGTGCATGTGCTTCTACATCCCCTGTCCTGCTTGTCCTCTTCAGGCTCAACAGCTAGTGGTGTCGTGGGTCTGTAGTGTTTCATTAGGATAAAACCCTTTTTACATGAAAAAGTGACCCAAATGGAACCTGCTGCAACTGCAATAGAGCAAATATCGTCTTCTCATTACAGTCCTGAATGCCTGAGCGTGGTGATTTCCCAAAACTAAAAGATGAAGGGTGGAATGGTGGTACAAAGGGTATTGAGGGTTGCCTGCTCTCGGCTCAAGGATCCCTGGTTCATTCCTGAGCTCAAAGGTTCTGTATAGAATTTTGCATGTTTTCTCCATTTCCACATAGGATTCCTCCATGTTCTCTGGTTGCGTCCAACTTCCAAAAAACATGGATGTAGGTGGATAGGCTACAGTAAATGTGTACTTGAGTAAAAATGCTTGTGTGAATGCACAGCCACCATGACCAGGATAAATAGTGTTACTGAAGATGAACAGAAAAACAAATTAATGAATCAGGCATGATGAGTAAGAAATTAACAACACTATATTTGATTCTGACACTTGATAACCAGAACTGTGCATTTCTGCAATAGAAAGTTACCCAAGGTTGTAGTTTAAGTTAGTCTTGAATCTTAAAATAATTAATACATGACTCAATCCAGGAAGTGTTGAAGTCTTGTGAAAAGCACAGCCCAGTAACGGCTGTTCACAGGAGCTACAGGATTTTTAGCCTCGCCTGTGAGTGACCCTAATAGAGCATGACTACAACTCTAGCACAGCGCTTCCTAATCAAGTCCTTGGGGACTCCCATTCGGTCAACATTTTTGCTCCATTCCTGCTCCCAACACTCACAGAGGAGGTAATCAGGAACACTGAATATTTGATACAACTGTGTTTGGAGCTGGCACAGAACAAAAACTCAGACCATAAGGGATTCCCTGTAGATGGGATTAGGGATCACCGTGTTAGCGGATGAAAAGAGAAAAGAAAGGTTAAGCCTCCACTGGAAACCCGTTTGTGTTCCTCTTAAGCACCGTTGTGGGGGTGCTTTAGTATTTCTGTGTGCCCCCCATACTGATTGCTCGGGCATTTATAATGGGGACCAGGTGCCAAATTGGTTAGACAGCCTGAGACCAAGCTATCCTCTGCAGCAGTAAGTTAGCTAATGAATTTATTAAGCTTTATGAATATAAACTCTTACTTTTTTTAGATTTAAATTTCATAAGCTTGACATTTGAATGTTTCAGTGTAGAATTTAATGTTTTTGGTTGAACATGGGTTCTCAATGTGATATAAGCTGTAGAAACGAGATTTGAGTGTGTATCCTATAAGAACGGAAACCTAAGAGCATGCTGATTTAAATGCTGATTGGAATATTCCCAGACATGCTATTTCTGTTTGCGTGGCAGATTATACCCTCGCCGAAGAAAATGTGCTAGCCTGGGGTTTTAAGATACAACTGCTTGGCTCATGGGGAGGCTACACTGTATGTATTTTGTTCTTTAAGTGGACCTTGAGGATACAGTGCATCTTAAAGGCTTATCTAAGGTACATAATTACATAACCTTACAAACTATTGCTGAACTTTTGATTGTTCGTTCGTTTTCTTTGTACTTTAAGGGAACAAAAATGTTTCTGCATACTGTGTTTGATCAGTTGTTTGTTTTTTTGAGAATGTACAGCAACTGCATGAAGAAAGTTGTTTGTTTTTTTGAGAATGTACAGCAACTGCATGAAGAAAGAGACATGTCTAATATGTCTTGCATGAAATTTTACGTTTGTCAGTTTGTGTCTTGCATTTTCCTTTCTGACTGATTAAATCACTTCAGCACACTCACAGTCTTGAAAATTGCACATTTCTGTCCCCTAGGACACAAACGTTGTAAACGGACCCTGGTACAGTAATAGTCCGATTATGTTCGATTAAATTAGTTTGGTATTGTGCGTTTCCTCTGGAGAGCAAAAAAAACGGGTTGTATTTAGGAGCACTTAAAACTTCCAGCTCGAGAGCAGCTGCATTTATCGATAGGCTGATGAATCCAGACCCCTCCTCCTATTCTTCCTCCTCCTCTTCGCAAAAAACGGCTCTCGTGCAGGAGAGCGGGTCTGCCATGATAAAGAGAGAGAGCACCGCGATCCCCATTAGACAGCGCGGCGAACAGGACGAGTCTGTTTCCCTCGCCGTCATTTAAGCGGAGGAAAGCGAGACAGAGCACGGGCACGATGCTGCCTCTCACCGCCGGCTCTCGCGCAACATCAGCAGCAGCAGCATCTTCCTCAGGCGGAAACCCGAGGTGCTGCTGATTCCTGCGGATCCGCGCTCTGCTCCAGTCAAAAGCTCGGAAATGAAGAGAATGAACGTAAGCGCTTCGGTGTGTGCGTATGTGTGTGTGTGTGTGCGCGCGCGCGTGTGTTGTGCTGGTGTTTTTGCGCTGCTGCTCCATGACCGTTGGGTCGGAGACGCACAAGCTGAGGTTTGCGCGCGTGGACGCGGATATTAGTGTATATAAATAGGATATTAAAGGTTATAAAATCTATATGCAACTTTGCGTCTTAGCGCGCGCTGTGCGTTGCGATAGAAGCTGTGTGTAGACTGCGATAAGGGTCCACGCTAGAACAAATATATATTTATATATAATAAACCACACTAAAATACGGATGTCGCTGCTAGGGTTTTATTCTGATTTGTTACTTGGCATTTTGTTTCATATTCTTATATGGATGCTTTAACACTGATGGTGGAAAGTGGGCATGTCATGTCATTTTGCTTTGGCGCACAGCATACCCCAGTGAGTCTGTTAAGTGCATAAGACACACTAAAAGTCAGTTTCACAGAGACGAGACAAATGTTTAACGCCAAAAACACGTGTGCACGTGCACGAGAGTGGCCTTTCTTTTAAAATGCAGTTTAAAGTGCATGCAAAAGTGTGTGAAAACGTCAGCTTTTTTAGCTTTTGTTTTTCTCTGTGCAGCCTCGCTGGAAGTCTTCCCCGATGTGGCCGTCCGGAGTTGGCAGCAGATTGCCGTGTCCTCGCGAGTCAGCGCTGCGCAGAGCGGCCATCAGTGGAAACGTGCTCGCGCTGCCGCCATATCACGTGCCCACGGGCCGGAGCGTGCGCGTCTTCATCTGCGCCAACCCAGACGGTAAAGAGCAAAGCTCGCTCTAACGGATGACTCACGAACCCTGGCGTGTGTGTGTGTGTGTGTGTGTGTGTGAGAGAGAGAGAGAGAGAGAGAGAGAGAGCGTGTATAGAACCCCCCCCCCCTTGAATCGTGAGTCACGATTGGCCTAAGGTCTTGTCGTCAGATTGAGTGGTGTCCCGTCTCATTGGAATGTTCTTAATGCTGTTTTTTTTACGAAGGTATATTATTTTCATGATTTTGTTGATTTTTCATTAGTTTTATTTTTATGGTTCAATATCCATCAGCAGCTGGCAAAATAACAGTATGGATCAGCAGCTTAAGTTTCATTTCAACTTTGGGAGCAATGCACTGCAACACTGCACCCACTGGATGACTAAAGCTTTTTCTTTTTGTAAAATAAATATTAAGGACATATTAAGACATATTGCTGTAACAAATAAATATCTCAAAATTAATATACCTATATTATATTCTACATAACCATGTAATCTTTCCACTTCTTAAGACAAGTATTCGCAAATATCAAAGAAAAAACTGAAGTTTTGACATCGTATCATAAAAAAAATGAACACAAAGTGCTCTTTTCTGCAAGGACAAAACTACAGAAGTTGCAATAAGCACCTTTGCTGAGGTTCACCAGAAAGGATTCCTTGATTCCTGCCCTGTCCCAAATAGCACCCTAAACCCTATGTTTCGCCTTCAAGTGTGCACTCTGGTGCAAGTGTTCAAAATTTCAGCTGAAACACAGCATTCTCCATGATATTCCACTTTCTGCTACAGCATAGCATTAAGACACCATATCAGAGTCACTATCTTTAAATTGTCAAGCTCCAGTACTGACTGTATGAACAAAACAATGATAGACATGAAACCCGGAATAAATAACACTCTTCTTTTTTTAAAAAAAAATCAAGAACGCAAACAGTTTTGTTTTTGTTATTTTTTCCTCTTACCCTCTGGGTGAACCCTTTTAGGTTCTATTCAGAAGCCTATACATGAGAGAGTTTATCTATCAAAGGAGGTTCCAACTATCTATCTGTCCACTCATGAAATTGTTTTCTAAGAGCGTTGTTTTGTATGTCTTTCAGTGAGATTGAAGAATTTGTGCTTCCTTAATAATACAGTTTGTGTAGCGGTTTTCAGGGGTGAATTATTATAATGACCTGTTTGACATGATATTGGCATGTTAGAGATTGAGGAGCAAAGGTGGAAGGAGTGATTTACACATCCCATCAATCATCCCATCATCCCTCCAAAATATTTTCCACTAGTTTAGGAGAGACTAAGGAACACAGGAACCCCCATTTAGCAACGCCCACTCTTGGTGGTCAGATCAATGCCACTGGCTTGCACAAGGAAAGTGCAAAACCCTCATAAAATTTAACAATGGACACAAATAATTAGTAATGATTTCAGATGACTCTGAGAATACCACTGCGTTGTGTTTCATTATATGTAGCCTGAACTGTACACTGTACACTGGACGGCCAGTTGTGTGTCATCAGCGTGCTGATGACTGAACTACTGTGAAAGCTGTCAGTGCAGTCATGCTGAAAAAAAAAGAAAAAGAGCAATAAATATGGCACTGTAGGAAGAGACCAAGCTGTTAGGACATAAAGCAAGGGCAATCCTAAAATAACCCTGCACTGGTTTGCGAAAATTCATTAGGGTCATTAGGGAAAGGGTGTTGGTGGTGTGAAAACTCAAAATGATGACTTAGCAGCAGGGCTTGGAGAGCCTACATTTTTACTATTTAAAACAAACCCACTTTACTATCAACTAGCTCATACATGCAGCTTCGTTCACTTAATAGTGAGCCGGAAATAATGACATAGTCAACAAAATCATCACCAGCCCAAAGCCGATGTTCCAGCTTGTGATTAAAATAGACATCTTGTAACACAAGCATACAAGGTTATTGCTTATATACTGTATATCACATGTGATCTTTATATAGCAAAAGCAAGATTTTGAAGGATTATGAGGATTATATCGAACGAGTAGTGTGCATGAGTGATGCTGAGGAGTAGTATGTCACTCATAGGTACAAGCAATGCAAAAAGCATGCAGCAGAAGATTTGACTCTTAGCTGCGGGAAGACCTTAAAATAGGGCTTCTAATCTCGGAGTAAACAAAGCAAGGAAAGGGCAGGTTAGGTGAGAGGAGAGAGAGAGACATGGAGAGAAACAGACAGGGGTGGTGAGATCAGAGTAAAGCAAACAGGAGGCTGGGATAAACTGTACACTGTAACTAATAATAAACCTTTACATATATTAAACACATAATAAGGATTTTTTGCAGCATTACCTCAGTTCATGTCAGTGATCATATAAGCTTGATGTATCTTTAGACCATTTTCTGAGACAAGTAGCGGTGAGTTCAGTGATATTTTTACTTTTTTATTTAAATAGAACTTTTCTAATAAATCTAGCTGTCAAAAAATATTTAATCAGAGGGTTAAAGAGTCTTTGTAGCAACTCATACACTATAAAAAGGAGCAAAATAGAATGATCTGGACCAACATTCCCCAATCAATCAGACAAGGTAGTGTCTCATTCTTATGTCTCATACATTGGCACTTACATTAAGAAGGAGGAAATACTCAAATAAGGGGATATGTTTGTGTGGCATTTGTGCGAAACAAGTTTAATTAACCCCCGCAATCACAAACTGTACCTTTAATAAATTTGGGTGTGCAGAATACAAAAATGCTGAGATAGGTGTTTGATCAAAATAGCAGTAGCAAGAGCTGCAACAAAAATACATAGGCAAAAGAGATATTTTTTTATGTAAATAAATGGCAAATGGCTTTTCTGGGCAGTACCATGGGATGTACTAAGAAAAGAAACTGTGTGCATATGGATGCCTCTGTCATGGATCGTGACACACTTATTAAACACACTTACAGGCACCATATCTTTATTCCTTGAGAAAGCTTTATGTTCTTGCTGGAAGAAAAAAAAAAAACACAGATAGCATGCAAAGAGAATAGCTTAGCTGTAGAAAACCTGTCGCATTTCTCTTCTCCAGCTGCAGAGAGCAGACAGCGGACAGCTTCAGCTCTAGGATAACGCTCAGGGATTAAAGACCTTAAGAAAATAGTGAGGTGTGTGAGATAAGAAGGAGGCTTTCTGCAGGGTATGAATACATACCACATTGATACACGTGTATGAGAATGAGCGGGGCTTCGGAGTTTGCTTATGTTTCCTGCTGTTTGTGTGATGCTCATCCTACATGAGCACTAGAGGGTGCAATTAATTCACTGGAAATTCTCCCACACGCTCACACTCCTCGTAACAAGTGTCTTTAAATCTACCTCCTTAATTATCCTCAACCCTTAAACTCTCTTTTTCTCTTATGATCCTTATTCATGCTATGGTTAAATGCTGCTCTATGGTTTAAAGGCACTGCTGCATGGAGGAAGGGGAGCAGCTGCAGAGTTACACTAGAAGTCAGAACGGCAGCTTTGAGGAAACAGAGGGAATAACATTTATACCCTTGTTTGGATCTCCCGTCTCTCTCTAGGCCATATCCAGGGTGCTTAAGACTGTATGAGCGCTGCTTTTTTGTTATTTTTTAACAGACATCTGATATTCACAGTCTTCTTTCACAGTCATTTATTTGTATCATATAGGAGCTTTCATATAGAACACCTTTCTCTCTTGACTTGTGACCTTATTCACTGACTAAAGTCACTTTGTTTGTCATGGATTTATCCCATTTCTCAACAAAAATGTAGATCTGGGCTGGGATCACCTTTAACTGCATCTCTCTCATTAAATATAAATTGGTGCTTTTAGAAAGTCACTCCTATTGTGTAGTACTGGAGAAATATGGACTGTTGTGTATAATAGTCTGTCTCAGAAACATTGAACAAATTGAATGGGTAATGTTTTGCATTAAGGTTCCTCCAAGGTTCATTAACTAATCTTATTTGCTGTATTCATTAACATTAACAAATGTTAAAAGTGGCATTAACAAACCATAAGTAATGTTAACAAAGCATTAATTGGCATTTGGTTAAATGTTAACTAAATCCACCTGCGTTGGCTAATGTTTATTTAATACATGAATAGAAATAAGTCCACATAAATTAGCACAGGTTGATGCTGGTTGTTGATAACTTACTGAACTTTGGCCTGCAGCTATAATTACTGCTATATATAACGTGCTGTTTGTTCATGCAACTTCAGTTAGTGCTTTATCCTGGTCAGGGTCATGTTGAATCTGGAGTTTATCCTGGGAACATTCAGCATGAACACTAAGATCCATCGCAGGGAACCATTCACACACTCATTCACACCTAGGGGCAATTTAAAGCCAATCCACCACCCACTGCAGGGGTGTCCAGTTTAATCCGCAATGAGCCGGTGTGAGGGCAGGTTTTCATTCCAACCAAGCAGAAGTAACACCTGATGGTCTATTGAAAGCCAAGATCAAATGTGGAATCAGGTATGATTCCTGCTTAATTGAAATGAAAACTTGCACACACACCAGTCCTTGTGGACAAGAGGAGATCCCTGACCTACTACATGTATTTCAGATGAAAGATGAAAGCAGAGAACCTAGAGGAATTTCAGATGAGCATTGAGAGATCATGCGAAACACTTTTTACACTTTTTACACAATTTTTAGAGTCTCACAAACATGTTCATTAAGATGCCGGATCATATTGGACAGTATTTATAGTTATGTTTATGGAGGGTTTTAATGTAGCATTGTGCAGGTGTTTGTCTTATTTGGTTTATTATTAAAAACATTGCACAATTATTCAATATTAAAATTAATTATTTTTATATACAAAATTTAGATTAAAAAAATAGGTTAATTAACTTTACTTTGTTAATGTTACTTGTGGTGTGTCCTTATGATGAAGTTCATTGTAATACATAAAATAATGCCAGTTAAAGCAGCCTTTATGTAAAGCATTACTAATTAATCCATCATTTTTCAAAGTCTAAATAAGCATAAATATTTATAACTTGTAGTCATTTTTCATTTATTTTACAAGCTTTTTTCTTCTTTTTTATTACAAGCAAATGTGCCATTTTTGAGGGAACATTTAAAAAGCATCCAAAAAAAAGAAGCAAAAAGGCATTTTAGAGTTGATTATATTTTGTATGTGCCAGACCGTATAAATATAAAAAAAAACATGCTTCTTTTTCTGAGTTTCGTCTAAGCTCCAAGATTAGAAATGGTGAAAAGTTTGGTTCCTTGGTATACAAATATACAAATTACAAGGCCTTGGCTTTACACTGGGGTATTGTATTATGGTTAGCTTCATGTTAAATGGAGAGCAGAAAATCTCAGAAAGTGGTCCCTAAAAGTGTTCAATAAGGGACTGTTTTATTTCATTCAATTCAACTCCATCTCCCTAGACTGAAAAGATGTTTAATGGCAGCCTTTTGGAGCTTTGAATGAGGCCACAGGGCTTTATGGGAGAAACTGAATGTCTCATTTATTTATTTTATTTCTCCCCTGCCCTTCCCTTTCTCTCTGCTTTTTGCTCAAGCTCCAGCTCCCTCCCCCATTCAATACAATCTAGTTCAATAATGCTTTATTGGCGCTCTCTCTCTCTCTCTCTCTCTCTCTCTCTCTCTCTCTCCCTCTCTCTCTCTCTCCACTGAAATGATCTCACCAGTTTTCACTCCTTTTCTCTCGCTCCTGGTTTACAACCTATCGTCATCAATCACAGCAAACGTTTAAGCCGTGAGATCCATAAAGCCTGAGTGAAAGCAACAGCTCTGGCCAGTCTACTGCCAGAGACTGTGTGTGTTTGTATGTGTGTGTGTGTGTGTGTGTGTATGAGAGAGAAAGAGAGAGAGAGAGATTGATAGAGACAGATTTCAGGTACAAGATGATGTATTTGATAGATATGAATATTGTCATAGAAAGTAATAGTAAATGAAAGAATGGATAATAAAGCAATAGATGAACCCAGCAGTTAGCCTGTGTCTATGTGTAGAGTTAGTCATTCTCTAAAGACTTTCTTTACACAATGCAAGAAGCAACAGAGCAAATCATAGACACAGTCAGCAGTGAGAAGGTGCTATATGTGTGCTTTGGACCATGTCTGTGCACAACTAAAATTAGCTTCTCACAAATACTTTACTCGACATAGGAAAAGTTAGGTTCGCCGGGGCAGTATAAAGTGCTTTTCGGTTATTTAAGCATTTATTTATATATTTTGAGGTGATGAAAATAAGACTCTAAAATCAAAATAAAATGGGATTCTAAATTTAACGCATTATTATTTCACGCATGCAGTTTTTAAAGGGAAAAATCATCAACAACAGCATCTTCACCAAAGGCATTTTGGAGTTTATCTGGCTCTCTTTTTTTTTCTTGTTGACTGGCTGATTTTAAAAAGTAATGTGTTTTAGATTCATTTTGCATTTAAAACTTGCAGCCAAGCTTGCACATTACATTAATTATATAGACATATGTTGTTTTTTTTAACAGATCAACACATTCAAGACATTTTCATGCCTTTTGAACAACAGCATTTGATTTTGAATAATTTATTATCAATTTCTACATGCGGTGCTGTGCAAAAGTCTGACACCAGTATGTTAGATGTTTATTTTATGTTTTCAGAATCAGTGTGTTAGTGGAAAAGAGCCAAGTTCATTTTTATTAAAAAAAGACAGAAATGTATTTCGTTTAAGAAAGTAACGTATTAAAGGTACATCAGTCAAGACTAAATTTGTGAATTACAACAACACTGGGAAGATTTTGTCTGTTTGTTTGTTTGTTTTTCACTACTGGAACCTGCTTTTGTTTAACCCCATGTACACTACACCATGGCCGCAGAACCATGGTCTGGAACGATGGAACGTGGTCAGTAGAGTTATCATTGACAAAGAGTGATATGAAATAGATTTTAAGAGCACCTAATGTTTACTGTACTGCATTATGAGAGAAGTCCCAAATACTTCATATATAGCCTGTGTCTCATTAGTGGAGTTAACATCTGTGATCCTCTTTCATAGTTTCACAAGTTGTTAACAGTGGAGAGTCTAGCTGTGTGCTGGCTTATATCAGAGTGTATGTTATTACTTTATATTATTTACCTAGCTAGAAGCATCAACAGATTTCTACAGCACAGATCTGTCCTTCGGCAGCTGTCTATTTATTGTACGTGACAGTTTGACATTATTTATCCAAAAGTGTCACAACAAAACAACTATCCCAGGTTCTCCAAGTTGCATGGGAAAACCTAACCTTAAAAAATATTGAATGCGTTTTTAGTACTTAGTACTTTTATTACCAGTTCTCATTGTTCCAAGTATGGTGAGTGTTGTTTGGGGGTCGCATAAAGTTTATTTACATTGACTTATTTTTTTGTTGTTGTTGTTGTTGTAGTACTCTCCTGATCTGTTAATAGTTTGTCACCTTATGCTATTCTCCTGTTCTGTGGCTCACACTTGATTAGTTTGTCAATTTAAATCCAACTGTGTAATAGTTCCTTTGCAAAGACTAAACATATACTTATCTCAAAGACTTCAAAGTTCTCAAAGACTTAAGTTTTGGGACTTCTGCCTTTACATACACATGAATTTAATATAGAGTTGGCCCACCACAATAACAGCTTCATCTCTTCTGGAAAGGCTTTCCATAAGGTTTAGGAGTGTGTTTATGGGAATTTTTGACCATTCCTGTAGAAGCAAAATTGTGAGGTCAGGCACTGATGTTGGATGAGAAGGCCCGGCTCGCAGTCTCCAGTCTAATTCATCCCAAAGGTGTTCTGTCAGGTTGAGGTCAGGACTCTGTGCAGGCCAGTCAAGTTCATCCACACCAAACTCTGTCATCCATGTCTTTATGGACCTTGCTTTGTGCACTGGTGCACAGTCATGTTGGAACAGGAAGGGGTCATCCCCAAACTGTTCCCACAAAGTTGGGAGCATGAAATTGTCCAAAATGTCTTGGTATGCTGAAGCATTCAGAGTTCCTTTCACTGGAACTAAGGGGCCAAGCTCAACCCCTGAAAAACAACACCTGAATTCAATGATATGGAGGGGTGTCCCAAAACTTTTGGCAAAATAGTGTAGCTTCCCACTGTAATTTTGTTCTAGTGGTATTTCTTATTTTTGTCCCAATATCTGATTTATCCTAGTTTAATGCTGTTTTTGACCCATGATGATGGTCTATGATAGTCAGTTTAGTTCCTGCACTTGCATCGTATCTTTTAGAACAGCACACCACAGTGGATTATTGAACATGCCGCCGAGATTTTTGTAGAGAGGCTATCTGTTAATCATAAACGTGATAGACAGAGCAGTAAGTTGTCAAGACAAAGACTTGAAGAGACGAGGACTATTAGACAGGAATAAGTCAATACAGGTTTTAGCCACTCTAGTTTATTAATTTCTTGGGTGAGAGTAGACTAAAATTAAAAGGAGGCATAAATACTGTATTGAATCCATAAAGTGCATAAAGATATAATGGAAATCATGAATTGAAAGTATAGTGAGCGATGAACACTAAGCAATGATTTTCTTGATCAAATAAAATCCTATTTGTTCAAATCCATCTTGTTACCAAAATGTCAAGTCAGATTTTAGCTTTGCAAATTATTAGATTTTTATAGATACAAGAACATTGTGATTAATATCCACAGGAATTAGATACAGATTTCCTTGTGTATTATCAATAAAGGATAGGATTAAAGCCACAGGAGAAAAACTGGATGAATAATGACTGAAATGTAGACTCTGTTTGGTTGTACCAAAATCAATGAGATTTTTTTTCTGTTCTCTGCACTTTAGCTCTGCATTTTAGCATAATGGATATGACGTAACTGTGAGGCTGAGGATGAAACGCAGAATGTAAGCTTTCACTTAGGTTTATATCAAAATCATGGTCCTTTTGTACAGCAAAATGAGTACAAACAATACAAACACTGGATAAATGAACAATAAATGGAAAACAAGTGTCATGTTAAACAAATCTTTTGCAGTTGATGTTGTTGGCCTGGACACTATAAAGCATCAACGTCACCAAATAGCTTTCACAATATATTGTAAATTTATCCACATTATAGTATTTTATTCATTGCTTTACTTAATTTGCCCAAAAGAACAAAAATATCCATCGCTCCTCAGTTACTCACAGACTGTACAGTATATTGAAAGGATGCAGTTGTGGAATATCTTCACTAGGCTTGCACCATGTAATAGATGACACTATATTTGTCATTGGACTTGTTGTTTTCACAATAGCACACCTGAGCAAACAGGGGGAAAAAATATGTTTTAAAAGACTGGTGAAATGTGTTTAACATCGGAAACTCCTGACCTTGAGCTGTCTACCTATCTCTTGAAAGGTCTGTGATAAAAAAAAAAGGTGAGGTGGAGGGAGCAGGCAGTCTCTATAACAGTGAAATACTGTCAGTGTGAAAAGCTTTCTACACGTACACTGTCTCAATTGAAAAATAATTGGTTTACACCAATGTGGGGAGGTTGCACAATGGCTTAGTGCATGTTGGCTAGTTTTGGATGTTTGCCTCGCACCTTCAGGGCTGGGGGTTTGATTTCCACCTTTGTGTCGAGTTAGAGTGTGTGTTTGGATGTTCTCCTTGTGTATTGGGGGTTTCCTTGGGTACTCTGATTTCAAAACCCACTCCATAGACTTGTGCTTTAGGCTGATTGGCATCTCTAAATTGTCCATAGTGTGTGTGTGTGTGGGGGGGGTGGATGGATGGATGGATGGATGGAAGGATGGATGGATGATTTATAATCTGAGTCTATTCAATGTAGGGATAAGAAACTAATTTCATCAGCTGTTCAGTATTCAATTAAATGAAAATAAATGGCTAGATTCAAGATTATTCAGAATCAGAGCTTTTCCCTTTATATGAATGTACTTGTACCTCTATAAATATTGAAAGTAAACTGCATTTTTATCAAAACCGAGGTAAAAAAAAAAAAAATCCATAAACCAAGTTCATATTTCTTGTTTGTCAGCATTCCGTATTTAGATGCTAGCTGCTATCACTGCTAAAAAAAGAGATCTAAGTAAGTACAAATATTTTGAAGGAAGGCAAAAATGACCTAATCTTTCTCGTTATAACATTATTAAATATAAAATTATTCAACTAATGTCATTTTTATTCATCTCATTCGACTGCTTTAAGTTTCTTTCAAATATTTATTTGCAGAAGGAAGCACAATTGTCTTCTAATAGAACACTTGAAATTAGTAAAAAAAATTGTCTAGAAATAGGTTTGAACTGAACTTTATATAGAGAAACATATTTTCACTTCCCTATATATCGTAAGGAATGAACTTGCCATGATTCAAGTCTCGAATTTCAAATGTATACTGTTGTATTTACAAAATAATAGTCTTAATACAAGAAGGGTAGCAATAGGCAGCATGTGTGATGTGCATTTATCTCCAAGGTCTGCAAGCGTTTAAGCAAACTCACGTCAACACCTCACGCCTCCCTCCTGACTCTTATGAGCCACAGGCTGTGTGCTATTTTTGATGATGCAACTGCGTGTTTGTTAAGCAAAATATGATAACTTGTGAGTGATGAAGATTATACAAGAAGAAACCAACTATTTCTGACTACAGCCTGTCACATGATCAAGATCACAAGTAGCTTTCATGATGTAAAAGGTGCTAAAGAAAAGTGTTGCCCGAAAAAAACCTTCTTTTCTCTGAAATGAAATGAAATGAAATGAAAGAGCCTTTATTCTAACAATCTGTGTGTCTGGTTGCAGATACGGAGGCAGAGAGGAATGCCCTGAAAGAACATGTCTACCCCAAGCTGAGGGACTTCTGTAGAGAAAACTATGGCATTGAGTTCCAGGTAAAAGAAATGTTCTACTGGATGTGCAATCTGTTTGTCCCAGCAGGGTTGGTAGACTTTTTGGTTCACCAGAAATAATATCACAGAGCCTTTCTCAGTTTAACAGGGTTACAGGTATGAGGAATGGTGTGACTAAATCTTTCTGTCTGTTTCATTCTCTCTCTCTCTCTCTCTCTCTCTCTCTCTCTCTCTCTCTCTCATACACACACACACACACACTCACCACATATTCACACACATATCAACCCCAGCTCTGCCAGGTTTAAGCACTAAATGAGACATACCTTTTGCTTCGTCCTGATTTGATTTCATCCCTTCCCTCCTTCCATGCTCACTGAGGATGGTTTACAATGCAAATTGATTGTGTTGAGGGAGAAAAGAGAGAGAGGACAGATCTCTATCGTGGCTGTTTGTTAAACAAATCCAGAAGGGTCATGAGAGACGATGGCCGGCGGCTGAAGCAGATGCCCATGGTTGGACCAAAACAACACAGGCTTGGGGCTTGTCCTGGTTTAGAAAGCTTTCCCCCAGCATCTCTTACCCTTATGTAAACATGTCATGGCCCATTTAATGGAAAAATTGTGTATTATTCAGAATTGAGCCATTACATTTCTTGAGAATGTCTAATTATGATTAAAAAAAAGACACATTTTTAAGTGAGACCTTTACAGCAGGAGCCATTTGGGACTGCTTTTAAATGAGCTTGTTTTTAGCTCCACTGAGTAATTGAGATTCAGTCACAGCAGCACCTGCATTTCCTCTTTTATCTAGCACTGCATTTGTCCAGTCATTTCATTAAAAAGCATCACCGGGTTAATGTGACAGTGCTGAATTATCACTGGAGAGTTGCAGTGTTTTAACATGTTACAAGGAAGAGAGTCCATGCTGAGGAGAAATCTTTCTGCACACGATGATTCATGCGTTCTCGGAAGAAAAGGTACTGAACTGTACTTTTCCCTTTCCCTTATCTTTCACCTTCAAACACGGCTACAGTGTACCTTTAAAAAGGTTTAAGGTACATAATTGGATGGTAATTACCTTTAAGAATAAAGCTTTAAAGGTACACTGTATGCACCTATCTAGGTTAAAGATAGACAATAATGGAAGAGAAGGTGGACGTTTAAGGGTGCCTGCCTGCACAGGCATGCAAAACAGAGATTAAAGGTTTAAGAGAAGATTTTCAAAATTCACACAAGTTTGTACACTTTTACTCTGCATATAAAGGTTCTACAATATATTTTACACGTCACATTCATTTAGAGGGATAATTCTGCACATCACATCAGCATTTTTGTGATACGTTTTCTAAAAACAGGATGATTGACACCTGCAGGGTATGATTATGTGATTGGTTGGCACCTTGTCCAGATGCCCTGATAAGGTCCAGGCAACCAAAATGGTGTGTCTGTATAAAATTAATAAAATCAGCTGGTGTGGATTTTGTTGAAAGACCGGATAAGTCACTACACTGTAAACGTACAATATATTGGGAAAGCTATTTGATGAGGTTGATGCTTTATCGTCTGCAGGCCAAATGCAAATGGTTTGTTTAACATGACAGTTGTTTTCCATTTATTGTTAATTTACCTGTTGTTTGTATTGCCAGCTAGCTAAACTGTAAGTGCAGAGATATGGAGGTGAGAGCTAGTAAAGTACCCAGCTGGGGAAGATCAGTTACTTTTAATATAAGGTATATAATATAATATTATTGATGTTATTGATCATTTTGAATGGAGGTGTTGAAAATGTATTTCATGGCCATGTTATTAATCTGGAAAGATGGTAGATTGTGCCATGAATGATTATATAACAAATTTGTGGCATCACCACCCACACTGCTGTCTGACATCCATGTAAAACACTGTTGTCTGACGTCCACCTGACACCCACCCGGTTTAACTGTAGAGATCAGGAATCTTGATTTTATTTTGTATATTTCAGCATCCCACTGTAATTCTGTATCATTTTTAGATTGTGATTTACATCAGCGCAGCACGCAGGTGTTAACCTGTTCTGTACAAGTCCATGCGAGCCAAATGAAAAGAGGCTGTGGGCCACATGTTTGACACGTGTGCTTTAGTGTGTATCTGATATCTGAGAAGAGGCATGTGATTTAATTAGCTTTTTAAAGTGAAGCTTTCAAGGTAAATCAGTAGTCTCTCAGGTCTGATTATGTACCACAAATCATCTTGAAAGCTATAAAGATATATATTAACATTACAGAAGGTGTTCCCTTGTTGGCAGCACCCCAGTGACAAGAATTAGTATTAGTTTGATGGGTCTGTTTGTGGGTAGGGGGATGATATGCCTGAGGATTCTCTCAACTGATAAATATGATGTGGCAAATCACGATTCTTTCTGGTCACTGTTACTTGATTCTATTTCCTGTGGCATTCCTGGAACGAATGTTTTGTGTGTGTGTGTGTGTGTGTGTGTGTAGAACAGTGAGAGAAAGACAAAAAACAGAAGATGCCTTGGGTGTCTTCCCTGTTTACTTACATACACACACAAACACACACACACACACGCACAATGCTAGAGGAGCTCTGACAGTGTTATACCATGGAGAGATCTACAGCAGCTGATGTATGTGAGTTATATGTGTAGCTATATGTATAGCTATATCAGCTATAGGACAGACTCTGCACAGTTAACATACAGATATTATGTAATACTGTATATTTAATATTATGCCACAGTGCTGTTGAACGTTCCATTCTGATTGGCCAGGAGGGATTAAGTTGCTATAACAGCATGGCCTTGACATTTTCTTCTGGAGGTTTTATATTAATATGCTCATTCTCGTACATTACCATTCCTATATTAACATTGTACGCATGGCCCACAGCAACGAGGGAATTATTGTTTATAGCTAGCAAATTGTTAGGGCATAAGAAAAATAAAACAATTTGAAATTTTGTTATTATATGTTAGACAATGAAACACAGTGTGTTAGCAGTGTTTCACTTCACACCATCCAGCTGTTGATTATTTTCCAAAACACAGCAATTTAATCCCTAAATCTGCCGCATTTCCTCATATCCTCATTTCCTTGAGTCTGAGCATGACCAAAGGCCTACAACTAATATGCAGAAGCTTTTAATTAGCTGGTGATCTACTAGTTAATTATATGTCACATGCATACACACACACACACACAAACACACACACAAACACGCGCACACACACACACACAAACACACACAAACACACACACACACAAACCAAACACACACACACACACGCGAGCACACACACACACACAAACATGCACACACACACACACAAACACACACAAACACACACACACACAAACCAAACACACACACACACACGCGAGCACACACACACACACAAACATGCACACACACACACACACACACACACATGCACACACACACATGCACACACACACAAACACACATACACTTTCCCATGTCCATCTGAGAAAACATGCACACACACACACACACACACACACACACACACTGTCCCATGTACACTATATTGCCAAAAGTATTCGCTCACCCATCCAAATAATCAAGAATCAGGTGTTCCAATCACTTCCATGGCCACAGGTGTATAAAATCAAGCACCTAGGCATGCAGACTGTTTTTACAAACATTTGTGAAAGAATGGGTCGCTCTCAGGAGCTCAGTGAATTCCAGCGTGGAACTGTGATAGGATGCCACCTGTGCAACAAATCCAGTCGTGAAATTTCCTCGCTCCTAAATATTCCACAGTCAACTGTCAGCTGTATTATAAGAACGTGGAAGTGTTTGGGAACAACAGCAACTCAGCCACGAAGTGGTAGGCCACGTAAACTGACGGAGCGGGGTCAGCGGATGCTGAGGCGCATAGTGCGAAGAGGTCGCCAACTTTCTGCAGAGTCAATCGCTACAGACCTCCAAACTTCATGTGGCCTTCAGATTAGCTCAAGAACAGTGCGCAGAGAGCTTCATGGAATGGGTTACCATGGCCGAGCAGCTGCATCCAAGCCATACATCACCAAGTGCAATGCAAAGCGTCGGATGCAGTGGTGTAAAGCACGCCGCCACTGGACTCTAGAGCAGTGGAGACGCGTTCTCTGGAGTGACGAATCGCGCTTCTCCATCTGGCAATCTGATGGACGAGTCTGGGTTTGGCGGTTGCCAGGAGAACGGTACTTGTCTGACTGCATTGTGCCAAGTGTAAAGTTTGGTGGAGGGGGGATTATGGTGTGGGGTTGTTTTTCAGGAGCTGGGCTTGGCCCCTTAGTTCCAGTGAAAGGAACTCTGAATGCTTCAGCATACCAAGACATTTTGGACAATTCCATGCTCCCAACTTTGTGGGAACAGTTTGGAGCTGGCCCCTTCCTCTTCCAACATGACTGTGCACCAGTGCACAAAGCAAGGTCCATAAAGACATGGATGACAGAGTCTGGTGTGGATGAACTTGACTGGCCTGCACAGAGTCCTGACCTCAACCTGATAGAACACCTTTGGGATGAATTAGAGAGGAGACTGAGAGCCAGGCCTTCTCGTCCAACATCAGTGTGTGACCTCACAAATGCGCTTCTGGAAGAATGGTCAAAAATTCCCATAAACACACTCCTAAACCTTGTGGACAGCCTTCCCAGAAGAGTTGAAGCTGTTATAGCTGCAAAGGGTGGACCGACGTCATATTGAACCCTATGGATTAGGAATGGGATGTCACTTAAGTTCATATGCGAGTCAAGGCAGGTGAGCGAATACTTTTGGCAATATAGTGTATATCCAAACAAACAAGCATACACACACACACACACACACACACACTGTCCCATGTATATCCAAACAAACAAGCATGCACACACACACACACACACACACACACTGTTCCA